>NC_057814.1:128159030-128212803 GCF_018294505.1 Triticum aestivum | reverse complement strand
CGCTCACTGTTCATCCAATCGATCGGCTTCAGTTAGCAGCAGTAGCGAAGGAATCGCTCGATCGGGTTCAGTTAACAGCCATCGATCGATCGCTCGGGTTCAGTAATGCGTAGCCTGCAGTGCAATCGCTCCGGTTCTGTTAGAGCCCAACGCCTCGCTCCGGTTCAGTTAGAGCCAACGCCTCGCACACGCGCGCGTACATGTACGAGAGAAACGCGCATCGCTCGGCCCCCGTCCTCCCACCGTAACCGGGAACTCCCCGAAATTTTCCTCCCCCTCGCTTCTACCACGGTTTTTTCCGTCATGGACGGCCCAAAGAATGTCATGCAGCTGCGTCTCCGGCCCACGCAGGGCGAAAATCCCATTTTCTGTCATGATTTTTTGTCATAGAAGTAGGAGCCCACCACATCTATGATGATACTGGGTTTTGTCACAATTCTCGTCATAGAAGTGTCATATGTATGACAGAAAAAATTCGTTCGGCCCAAAATGTCACGGATGTGTCTTTTTTTTGTAGTGCATGTGGTGGAGAAAGATCTAAGCATATATGGCCATCCAAATATATTTGATCATGAATTATTATTGTTGACAATTATCTATATGATAAATAAGTTGGGAGGCGAAACATTAAGCCTCTATCTTTCTCTGTGTTCGATGGATGCTATTTGTTCTAAAAATATGCTTTGAGTGGTAGCAATCATGGAAGACTATATGATAGTTGAGTATGTGGGATTTGCTAAATCAATGCTCTGACATAGACTCTTCCTGAAAATAAGATGAATTGTAATTGTTTGCCGACTAATAACATGGTTTGTTAGTTTTCAAGAAAGTTTATGATCTATACTTTAACATGTGATTAGCTTGTTACTTGATCATGAAAAGTTCTATGAGTTGAGCTACTGTTATGACATATAATGATGCTAGAAAAGGTGATTGAAATTATCATTGATCAAACTTGTGCACCTGCTAGCATTCACACTTCATTAAATTATTTCTTTTATCATTTACCTACTCGAGGACGAGCAGGAATTAAGCTTGGGGATGCTGATACGTCTCCAACGTATCTATAATTTATGAAGTATTCATGCTATTATATTATCCATCTTGGATGTTTAATGGGCTTTACTATACTCTTTTATATTATTTTTAGGACTAATCTATTAACCTAGAGCCCAGTGCCAGTTTTTGTTTTTTCCCTTGTTTCAGTGTTTCGCAGAAAAGGAATATCAAACGGAGTCCAAACAGAATGAAACCTTCGGGAGCGTGATTTTTGGAACGAACGTGATCCAGGAGACTTGGAGTTGAAGTCGGGGGAGCTTCGAGGTGGCCACGAGGCAGGGAGGCGCGCCTGCCCCCCTGGGCGCGCCCCCACCCTCGTGGGCCCCTCGTGGCTCCCCTGACCGACTTCTTTCGCCTATATATATCCATACACCCTAAAAACATCAGGGAACAGAATAGATCGGGAGTTCCGCCGCCTCAAGCCTCTGTACACACCAAAAACCAATCGGGACCCTGTTCCGGCACCCTGCCGGAGGGGGGATCCCTCATCGGTGGCCATCTTCATCATCCTGGTGCTTTCCATGACGAGGCGGGAGTAGTTCACCCTCGGAGCTGACGGTATGTACCAGTAGCTATGTGTTTGATCTTTCTCTCTTGTGTTCTTGATTCCGCACGATCTCGATGTATCCCGAGCTTTGCTATTATAGTTGGATCTTAAGATGTTTCTCCCCCTCTACTCTCTTGTAATGGATTGAGTTTTACCTTTGAAGTTATCTTATCGGATTGAGTCTTTAAGGATTTGAGAACACTTGATGTATGTCTTGCATGTGCTTATCTCTGGTGACAATGGGATATCACGTGATCCACTTGATGTATGTTTTGGTGATCAACTTGCGAGTTCTGTGACCTCGTGAACTTATGCATAGGGGTTGGCACACGTTTTCGTCTTGACTCTCCGGTAGAAACTTTGGGGCACTCTTTGAAGTTCTTTTTGTTCGTTGAATAGATGAATCTGAGATTGTGTGATGCATATCGTATAATCATACCCACGGATACTTGAGGTGACATTGGAGTATCTAGGTGACATTAGGGTTTTGGTTGATTTGTGTCTTAAGGTGTTATTCTAGTACGAACTCTATGATAGATCGAACGGAAAGAATAGCTTCATGTTATTTTACTACGGACTCTTGAATAGATCGATCAGAAAGGATAACTTTGAGGTGGTTTCGTACCCTACCATAATCTCTTCATTTGTTCTCCGCTATTAGTGACTTTGGAGTGACTCTTTGTTGCATGTTGAGGGATAGTTATATGATCCAATTATGTTATTATTGTTGAGAGAACTTGCACTAGTGAAAGTATGAACCTTAGGCCTTGTTTCCTAGCATTGCAATACCGTTTACGCTCACTTTTATCATTAGTTACCTTGCTGTTTTTATATTTTCATATTACAAATACTCATATCTATCATCCATATTGCACTTGTATCACCATCTCTTCGCCGAACTAGTGCACCTATACAATTTACCATTGTATTGGGTGTGTTGGGGACACAAGAGACTCTTTCTTATTTGGTTGCAGGGTTGTTTGAGAGAGACCATCTTCAACCTACGCCTCCCACGGATTGATAAACATTAAGTCATCCACTTGAGGGAAATTTGCGACTGTCCTACAAACCACTACACTTGGAGGCCCAACAACGTCTACAAGAAGAAGGTTGCATAGTAGACATCAGAACTCTCGTAGCGAGGCATCGACCGTTGGGTCGAGTTGTGCCCCGATGGATGCTATCTTCTTGGGGTCCGTCGGGTGGACTTGAAATTTGATTATTTCATCTGCTGGTTTAAAGGCTGTGGATTTGGGTCACTTGTCCAGGATTACGTCATCCCTATCCATAGTGGAGTGCAGCGCGGTCAGCTCTTCGGTCGCGAGGGCTTCAGACAATGCCTCGAGGGCCAGGGATGCGGTTTTATTTTCGGCACGCAGTGCTATGTCCAGATCACTGGCAAGAGTGATGGTGCTGTTGGGCCCGGGCATCTTGATCTTCATGTACCCATAATGAGGTATAGCTTGAAACTGTGTGAATGCGTCTCGCCCCAGTAGGGCATGATATCCGCTGTTGAAAGGGGCCACTTGGAAGGTTATCTCTTCGGACCGATAATTCTCCGGCGTGCCGAATACCACGCCGAGCGTGATTTTTCCCGCGCATCGCCCCTCCCGGCTGGGAATGATTCCCCGGTAGGTCGTGCTACTTTGCTGAATGCGGCTTCTATCTATTTCCATTTTTATGAGTGTGTCCTCGTAGATGAGGTTTAGTCCGTTCCCGCCGCCCATGAGCTCTTTGGTGAGCCGGAAGCCGTCCACGATTGGACTGAGGACCAAGGCGGCTGGTGCCTGGACTATCCTGAATTTTGGTTCGTCATAGGCATTGAAAGTTATGGCCGTGTCGTTCCAGGGGTCTATTGCTGCGACTTGGCAGACTTCGGCGAGGTCGCGGAGTGCCCTTTTGTGCTGATTTTTTGAAGAAAATGTCTCGAAGATCGTTAATACTCCGAGGTCGTCATCTTCCGAGGGTTGTTGTTCTGGGGTATTTTTGGTGAGAAGATCTTCACCGCTCTTGGCCACCTGCCGAGTATCCAACATGCTCTAAGGATGTGGGTTGGTATGGTGTCCGGTGTTGCATGTATTTTGCATGGCCTGTTGAGCCATCCCTCCAGAACGGTTCCGCGCCCTGTAATGGGCTTTGATTTCTTTACTATTGGGTCAGGCGCCCCATAAGGGTGCGTCCTTTTTGCCCGAACGAGGGGTTGAGTTGAAATCGGTGGTTCCCAACGAGCTGCCTGAGTTTTCCATGCGCTTTCCATTGCGCAGTACTTCTGTACTATGGTTGCCAAGTCAGCAAAGTGTAATACGCGACGGCGGTTGATGGCGTTGAGGATTCCTTCGTTCGTGCAATTCTTGCAGAATACTGAGATTGCGTCTTCATCGCGGCAATCTTTAATCTTGTCTTTGACAAGGAGGAATCTGGCCCAAAAGTGATGGATCATTTCCTGAGACTACTGTCGTATGTTCATAAGATCACGTATAGCTGGGTGGGTGGGTGGTTTTAAATCTGAATCCTGACCCAATTTGGGATAAGGAGTTTGTAAATCTTCCGAAGTTAATGGTTCAGACTCCGGGATATCAACTGATGTTTTAGGACGTCGTCCGATTCTAGGTTCGGAAGGTAGGGCACGTCGTTCCGCGGATAGGTATCCGGCTCCTCAAGCTCAGAAATCCGAACATAGTTCGTCCTCAATATAGAGGAAGAGTTATTGTCCTGCTCCTCCACTATCGCTATCTGATGGGTGTTCGGCGGAGATTTGATTTCTCTCTGGTCAGGTTTAAGCCCAATCTGATCGTAGTATGTAGCGACCCCCAAGGCAGCAATGCGATCTAGGAGTTCGTTTAAAGACGACAACTCTGTCGGATCCATCCGTTTGGAGTATTCGGAATCAATGCGGAGACGATTTTCGATGACTCGAGAGGTCATCGTCGGCTTAAGGGCCGAACAGGCGGTCATGGTAAAGCCGCAGGTCGGAAGGTTTGGCCCGGAGCCAGGGCTCCTCCCGAGGTGATATTATCCTTGACAACAAGGCAGGCCATCAACCCTGTCTTCGATGTCACAGCGGAACTCTCAATGAAAGCACCAATGGCGGTGTCAAAACCGGCGGATCTCCGGTAGGGGGTCCCGAACTGTGCGTCTAAGGTCGATGGTAATAGGAGACACGGGACACAATGTTTACCCAGGTTCGGGCCCTCTCTATGGAGGTAATACCCTACTTCCTGCTTGATTGATCTTGATGAATATGAGTGTTACAAGAGTTGATCTACCACGAGATCGTAATGGCTAAAACCCTAGAAGTCTAGCATGTATGACTATGATTATGATTGTTCGCCTCTATAGACCTAGCCCTTCGGTTTATATAGACACCGAAGGGAACTAGGGTTACATAAAGTCGGTTACAAAGAAACGAATCTTTATATTTAGTCGCCAAGCTTGCCTTCCACGCCAAGGAGATTCCTATCCGGACACGGGTAGAGTCTTCGGTCTTCGTATCTTCACAGCCCATCAGTCCAGCCCAGGGCTAACAGGCCGGACGCCCGAGGACCCCTTAGTCCAGGACTCCCTCACCCCCTCCCCAGAGGTGCATGCTCTAACTTGGAAAGGTTATATTGCTCATATCATGCATATGGTGTCTTGCATTGCCATGCCATCTACTTAGATTAGACATGCTTTGTGTGAATGCCTCTTGTTTGCTTTCTATATCAGATATGTGAATTATGCAATGCCATGTTTTTCAGCCAGTTATCATATATGTGAATTATGCACCGCCATGTAGCCAGGCATCATATATGTGAATTATCTCATGCCATCTTTTATTTCATTACGTATTGCATTTGTCAACAATCTGTGTATATTGAACTACTCTTCATGTGTATCAGCTATTTGAGCCGGTTATGGAAAAATAAGGAGTGAAAACAAGGTCTTCAGAGCAGGCAATGGTACCTGTTGAAGCATATATCTCGATGGTTACACGGATCTCCTCAGAGGAGGATTCAGAGACATATGACCAGTCCTATATCCCACCTGAGGTGTATGCTCTAAGTTGCAATGTTTATATTTCTCATATCATGCATATGGTGTCTTACATTTCTTAGTTTCGACATCATATGCGCAATATTGAATTCCATCTGCTTAGTTTAGAGATCATACATGCGAGTGCTAGCTGCTTAGTATATGAATCAATTATGTCAATTATATCATGCCATCCTGTATACTTAGACAACATTTATATGAATTATTTCATCCCAACCTATTTTAGAAAGACATCATATAGTTTTGTCATGTCATCCTATTTAGATACTCAGCATATGTTGAATTATGCCATCATATCCTGTTAAGTTATCCATCATATATCTGAAACTGTGTCATGCTATCTTGTTTAGTTAGGCATCATATATGTGAAATTGTGTCATGCTGTCCTGTTTGGTTAGACAACATATATGTGAATTACCACATCTGTCTATCATACAATGTCTGTACGTTCAATTTCTTTTCTTGTTTATCAGCCATTTGAATTGGAGGGGGTGATGGCAGTATCTAAGGGAGCAAAAATCCGTTCTTCACAAAAGATAGTGCTACCCGTCGATGCAGATAGAACCATGGTTGTACTGGCCCACAAACTAGACCACCACACATAATCGAAACTCTTCTAGATTCCACACTTACACCATTGGGCAGAGAACCAGCTACAACCCATCTAACCCCAACCCCAGCGGATAGTAACCCACTTCTAGTTGACAAAGCACCATGTCCACCACAAAGTACCCCCCCCCCCCCACGAGTAGTTTGTAAAGCAACTACAGTGCCCAAAGCACGAAGACCACCACAGCGAACCCAAACTCCACGTTTAAAGCAGAAGAGCAACTGTTCTCAGGTCAGATTCCGTAGCTATGGTCCATACTCCTTTGCTCTTGCATCACTGTATTTACTCATACCAACTACTTTCGAATTTGAAGTATCCAATTGAAACTCCAATGGCGCAACAGGTATGTTTTAAACCTATTTCTTTAACTGGATTGCTGTTCTAACTCTTGATCTATGTTGATTTCAGTTTTAGTTGTATAAACATTTATGTTCTCATGTGATGCACATTAAAAGTGTTGCCAATGTTGTGTAGTTTCTCACACTTATATTCTGTCTATGCTGTTGTGTCTTAAAAATATATGAGTTGAACTGTGTCTCTATCTTGATTTGGCAACATAAACTAGAATGATATGGACAATACAGTGACCATAGTACATAGATATATGTTTGTTTCATGATGTTATCCAGTCCACCTTACTACTGAACCTGTTTACCAAAATGAGTTTGGTATACTACATGCTAAACGTGTGATGTGTCTGCTTGTTTCTCTTGTAGTATGCATACAGAATATTGGAGAAGAGCACCCCACTATGCAATGGTAGAGAAAGTAATGCAGATAAGGTTCAAGATAGTGAGACAACCCTGTTGGTCTCCAAGAAAGGTGATAAAAACGATCTTGTAGACAGTGAGAAAACTCCACAGTCCTACACTGATGTAGTGTTCGAGTTACTGGCCAATACCGCTGGCACAAGCTCTTCGACCTCGCTGCCTGAATCACTCTGGCTTATTTAGTCTCAGCTACAAGCTGAAAGGCATCGGTCAGCTGTGCAGCGGCAAGAAGCCGAAGGACTGAGGAAGTCCCTGCAGAATTCAGATGCATACTTTCTTGTGCAACAGCAAGCGCTGGAGGATTTAAGCGCCAAACAAGAGAAAGTTAATAAGCTTGCTAAGCATCTTGCCAGCATTATGGGTACCCAGGATATTGTTTCTTGAGCTCTTCTGAAGTGGTTTCAGTTCTGGACTTGTTTTGCTGCGGCGTTTATTTGCACTGGTCGCCAACTTTGACGACCAGTGTATGTGATATGCTGCTTTGTTCCCTATATTTGCACTGGTAGCGAACTTTAATGCCCAGTGGATGTAATATGTGTAATAAGCATGATAGCCTAGCGTAAGTTGCTTGCTTATTTATTTCCTTGTTGTCTTGTTTATTTTTTTGCTTGTAGTCAGTGCAGTTCTTTTTCCGCGGTTTGCTAGTGGCCGCAATAACCTATTTTTTAAAACTAGGCCACAATAACCATGGGCTACATATTTACTGTAGTTACCATGGGCCTCCTACGGGCCGTAGAAACAATGGGCCTTCTAAGGGCCATAGAAACAATGGGCCTTCTACGGGCCGTAGCATCAATGGGACTTCTACGGGTCGTATGATTGATCGGCCAAACATGGGCCAACAACGGACCGCATTATGGGCCTTGAACGTGCTATAGTTGGAAACGTCCGTTCATGGGCCGACCATAATGGTTCGTCGTTAATCGACCGTATTTCATGATGCCATGAAAACAGCCTAACGGATTAACGGGCCACAAATGGGCCGACTGTAACCACGGGCTGAATTTGGCCCACAATCAGAAAAGGCCAGTAACAAGCCGTAAGTAACCGAATGTTGGAAATGAGCCCAAGAATAAATGGCCCTGAGAAGGCTGAAAGATAACATGGGCTTGAAAGGGCCCAATGGACTAATGGGTCGTTAATGGGTATAAAGCGATATACTGTTCATTACGGGCTAGTTTCACCACGGGCCATTAATGGGCCAAGAGTTACAAAGTGCCTCATATGGGCCGAAGGATGTCATGGGCCATACATGGGCCGGAAGTTACAATGGGCTGGAACCATTATGGACGGCCCAGATGAAGCTACTGGGCTTAATTCCAATAGGCCGTAACGGGTCGTGAGTTAGCGGGCCGTAAATGGGCTATATACATACAGGCCGTTAACACGCTTTCCGTGGGCCGGCCCGTTACCTTTTGACCAAGTCAAACGGGCCAGCCTTTTCACCGGAATGGGCCTCTATTGGACCGTGCCACGTGTCGGCTTATCATAGGCGCCTCCTGTCCAACGAATGGATGGCATCTGTCCCAACGGTGAGCCAACACGTGTTTCGTCCGGCCAATGAGAATTTTACACGTGGAAAATCCTCATTGGTCCAGGCTGTTAGCGGGTTATCGGATCCAAAACCGGACCCGATAGCTTAGCGGCGACCCGTTATGGTGGATGCCACGTCTCGGTCACCCTTGACGAAAGCACTTCAATGACGCGGCATTTATCGTCATGGAAGTGGACACTTCCGTGATGATAATTTTGGTGATGTCATGGAACACTTCTACGACGGTACAGGTATGACTATCTTGATTCTGTCATAAAATCGTCATGGATGTACATGCATGACAGAAAGCGTGACCTACTGTGACAAACACGTATCATCACGGAAGTGTATTTTTTGTCCTGATTGTATAGGCTATGTGATGATATTGGATCATGGAACTACAACCGATTGAAATTTGAATTTCATCAGAAGTTTTATCCTATGCATCTGGTCCATCGTGATCGGAATTATATATATAATTTTTGGCCTCGTGAAGGACAAAGTATCGCATAAGCTTGGGGGAGGCTTAAGTCAATGTTATATTCATGCCCCAATCATGACCTCTCAAGATAAATTATTATTCATAATTTTTATGCTCGGCTTTCTCGTAATGATCAATCCATGCTCGATACTTCTTGTACTAGTTCTTTTATGAAGAAATATATTGAATTCAAATGGGATTTAGTGGACAGAATTAAACGCAACTCTGAAGATTGGGAACTCGACGAAGGTAATGATTCAGGTATAAACCTTAAGTTTGATTGTGTTAAATCTTTTATGGATACCGATGCTTTTCGTGATTTTAGCACTAAATATGAACTTGACTCTGAGATAGTTGCTTCTTTTTGTGAATCATTTGCTACTCATGTTGATCTCCCTAAGGAGAAGTGGTTTAAGTATCATCCTCCCATTGAAGTGAAAGTAGTAGAACCTATTAAAGTTGAAGAAGAAACCATTACTTATAATGTTGATCCTATTGTTCCTACTGCTTATATTGAGAAACCACCTTTCCCTGTTAGAACCAAGGAACGTGCTAAAGCTTCAACTGTGGTTCGTAAGAGTCATACTAGAACACCTACACCCCCTGAGCAAATTAAAGTTGAACCTAGTATTGCTATGGTTAAAGATCTCTTGGTTGATAATATTGAAGGTCATGTTATTTATTTATGCGATGAAGCTGCTAGAATTGCTAAACCTGATATTAAAGATAAACATAGACCCGTTGTTGGCATGCCTGTTGTTTCTGTTAAAATAGGAGATCATTGTTGTCACGGCTTATGTGATGTGGGTGCTAGTGTGAGTGCAATTCCTTTTACCTTATATCAAGAAATTAGGAAAGATATTGCACTGCTGAGATAGAAGATATTGATGTTACTATTAAGCTTGCCAATAGAGATACTATATCACCAACTGGGATTGTTAGAGATGTTGAAGTCTTGTGTGGGAATATAAAATACCCTACTGATTTCTTGTTCTTGGTTCCCCACAAGATGATTTTTGTCCCATTATATTTGGTAGACCTTTCTTGAACACTGTTAATGCTAAGATAGATTGTGAAAAGGATATTGTTATTGTCGGTTTTGGGGACGTGTCTCATGATTTTAATTTCTCTAAGATTCGTAGACAACCCCATGATAAAGAATTGCCTAGTAAGGATGAAATTATTAGTCTTGCTTCTATTGTCGTGCCTCCTACTAATCCTTTAGAACAATATTTGCTAGACCATGAAAATGATAAGTTTATGAATGAAAGAAGGGAAATAGATGAAATATTTTAATCAAGGGCCTATTTTGAAACATAATTTGCCTGCTGAAATCCTTGGGATCCTCCTCCACCCAAGGGTGATCCCGTGTTTGAGCTTACAAAATTACCTGATACTTTGAAATATGCTTATCTTGATGAAAAGAAGATATATCCTGTTATTATTAGTGCTAACCTTTCAGAGCATGAAGATAAGAAACTATTGAAAACGCTGAAGAAGTACAGCGCAGCTATTGGATATATTCTTGATGATCTTAAGGGCATTAGTCCCACTCTATGCCAGCACAAAATTACTTTGGAGCATGATGCTAAACTAGTTGTTGACCACCAACAACGGTTAAATCCTAATATGAAAGAAGTGGTGAGAAATGAATACTAAAGCTTCTGGAGGCAGGTATAATTTATCCTATTCTTGATAGTAGATGGGTAAGTCATGTTCATTGTGTCCCTAAGAAGGGAGGTATTACTGTTGTTCCTAATGATAAGAATGAATTGACTCCACAAAGAATTGTTACAGGTCATAGAATGGTAATTGATTTTTGCAAACTAAACAAAGCTAATAGAAAAGATCATTACCCTCTACCTTTTATAGATCAAATGCTAAAAAGATTATCCAAACATACACATTTTTTCTTTCTAGATGGTTTTTCTGGTTTTTCTCAAATACCTGTGTCAAAAGATGATAAGGAAAAGACCACTTTTACTTGCCCTTTCGGTATCTTCGCTTATAGACATATGCCTTTTGGTTTATGCAATGCACCTACTACCTTTCAACGATGTATGACTGCTATATTCTCTGGTTTTTGTGAAAAGATTGTTGAGGTTTTCATGGATGATTTCTCCGTTTACGGAACTTCTTTTGATGATTGCTTAAGCAACCTTGATCGAGTTTTGCAGAGATGTGAAGAAACTAATCTTGTCTTGAATTGGGAGAAGTGCCACTTTATGGTTAATGAAGTTATTCTCTTGGGGCATAAAATTTCTGAAAGAGGTAATGAAGTTGATAAAGCTAAAGTAGATGCTATTGAAAAGATGTCGAGTCCTAAAGATATCAAAGGTATAAGAAGTTTCCTTGGTCATGTTAGTTTTTATAGGAGGTTTATTAAAGACTTCTCTAAAATTTCTAGGCCTCTCACTAATCTCTTGCAAAAAGATGTTCCTTTTGTTTTTGATGATGATTGTGTAGAAGCATTTGAAATACTTAAGAAAGTCTTGATTTCTGCTCCTATTGTTCAGCCGCCTGATTGGAATTTACCCTTAAAATTATGTGTGATGCTAGTGATTTTGCTGTTTGTGTTGTTCTAGGACAGAGTTGATAAGAAATTTAATGTTATTCATTATGCTAGTAAAACTCTAGACAGTGCCCAGAGAAATTATGCTACTACTGACAAAGAATTTTTAGCAGTTGTATTTGCTTGTGATAAGTTCAAATCTTATATTGTTGATTCCAATGTAACTATTCACACGGATCATGTTGCTATTAAATATCTTATGGAAAAGAAAGATTCTAAACCTAGACTTATTAGATGGGTTCTATTGTTACAAGAATTTGATTTGCATATTATTGATAGAAAGGGAGTTGAGAACCCCGTTGCAGACAACTTTCTCTAGGTTAGAAAATGTTCTTAATGACCCACTGCCTATTGATGATAGCTTTCCTGATGAGCAATTAGTTGTCATAAAAGCTTCTTGTAATACTCCTTGGTGTGCTAATTATGGTAATTACATTGTTGCTAAATTTATACCACCTAGTTTCACATACCAGCAAAAGAAAAGGCTTTTCTATGATTTAAGACATTACTTTTGGGATGACCCACACCTTTATAAAGAAGGAGTAGATGGTGTCATTAGACGTTGTGTACCTGAGCATGAACAGGAACAGATCCTACGCAAGTGCCACTCCGACTCTTACGGATGACACCACGCTGGAGATAGAACTGCACACAAGGTATTGCAATCCGCTTTTTATTGGCCTAATCTCTTCAAGGATGCTCGTAAGTTTGTCTTGTCTTGTGATGAATGCCAGAGAATTGGCAATATTAGTAGACGTCAGGAAATGCCTATGAATTATTCACTTGTTATTGAACCATTTGATGTTTGGGGCTTTGATTATATGGGACCTTTTCCTTCCTCTAATGGGTATACACATATTTTAGTTGTTGTTGATTACGTTACTAAGTGGGTAGAAGCTATTCCAACTAGTAGTGCTGATCATAACACTTCTATTAAGATGCTTAAAGAAGTTATTTTTCCAAGGTTTGGAGTCCCTAGATATTTAATGACTGATGGTGGTTCACATTTTATTCATGGTGCTTTCCGTAAAATGCTTGCTAAATATGATGTTAACCATAGAATTGCATCTCCATATCATCCTTAGTCTAGTGGTCAAGTAGAATTGAGCAATAGAGAGATTAAATTGATTTTGCAAAAGACTGTTAATAGATCTAGAAAGAATTGGTCTAAGAAACTTGATGATGCATTATGGGCTTATAGAACTGCTTATAAGAATCCTATGGGTATGTCTCCGTATAAAATGGTTTATGGAAAAGCATGTCACTTACCTCTTGAGCTAGAACATAAATCTTATTGGGCAATCAAAGAGCTCAACTATGATTTCAAACTTCCGGTGAGAAGAGGTTATTTGACATTAGCTCACTTGGTGAATGGAGAACCCAAGCCTATGAGAATGCCAAGTCGTTTAAAGAAATAGTTAAATGATGGCATGACAAGAGGATACAAAAGCGTGAGCTTAATATAGGTGATTATGTTTTGCTATACAACTCCTGTTTAAGATTTTTTGCAGGAAAACTTCTCTCTAAATGGGAAGGTCCTTACATTATCGAGGAGGTCTATCTTTCCGGTGCCATAAAAATCAACAACGCCGAAGGCATAAATTCGAAGGTGGAAATGTTCAAAGAATCAAACATTATATCCCATAAATGTTGAGATCAATATAATTGACACCGTAACACCGGAGGAGTACATAAGGGACACTTTCCAGAGCGTTCCAGACTTCGAAAAGGAATATATTTGAAAATATGTCGTCTCAAGATTTGGAGGGAGAAAGCTATGTTGTTGATTTCATCGCTAACCCAAATGTCTTTGGGGATGTGGAGCATTATGGTTGGACCACAGAGGAAGAAGAAGACTGAAAGCACAAGTGCTCCCTGGGTGATTTTGGTAATTAATGTCAACATATCTCCTGTTGGACTAATACTTTTATCTAGTATATTTCAGATATGTTCAACAAATGGAGTGGCGTGGACAAGAGGATGTGGGACCCCTTCAAAATGCTAAGGACACATATTGGCTCAAGCTCAAGGCTCTACCTTTTCATTTTAGTGATCCAAGATCACATTGAGTCCATAGGAAAAGCCAATACTATTAAAAGGGGATGAGGTGTTGCTTAATGGCTTGCTAGCTCAAAGTGCTTAGTGATATGCTCCAAAGCCCTCAACCACTTTCTCATATCCACATATGTCCCAAACCAAAAGTCAAACTCGGCCCCACCGATTTGTTCTATCCGGCACCACGGAGTTCATTTGACATAGCCACTTCCAGAAACCCTAATCAGTTCGGTCTCATCGATGGGATCCCGGTCTCACCGAGATGGGCTTGCAAACTCTCTGGTTCTTGTTGCAATAATTTCGGCCCAACCGAGATTTGTAATCGGTCTCACCGAGTTTGCTTGACCAACCCTCTAGTTAGCTCATTACCAAAATTGGTTCCACCGAGTTTGTGTAATCGGTCAAACCGAGATGAGGTTTTACCCTAACCCTAGCACATCGGTCCCACCGAGTTGATCATATCGGTCCCAGCGAAATGCCTAACGGTCACATTATGAACTAAATAGGTCTAACCGAGTTTTCTGATTCGGTCCCACCGAGTTTGGTGAATTGTGTGTAACGGCTAGATATACCCCTCCACCCACTCTTCATTCGTGGAGAAAGCCATCAGAACATGCCTACACTTCCAGCATACATTTTCTGAGAGAGAACCACCTACTCATGTGTTGAGACCAAGATATTACATTCCAACCATAAGAATCTTGATCTCTAGCCTTCCCCAAGTTGCTTTCCACTCAAATCATCTTTCCACCAAATCCAAATCCGTGAGAGAGAGTTGAGTGTTGGGGAGACTATCATTTGAAGCACAAGAGCAAGGAGTTCATCATCAACACAACATCTATTACCTTTTGGAGAGTGGTGTCTCCTAGATTGGTTAGGTGTCACTTGGGAGCCTCCGTCAAGATTGTGGAGTTGAACCAAGGAGTTTGTATGGGCAAGGAGATCGCCTACTTCGTGAAGATCTACCCTAGTGAGGCAAGTCCTTCGTGGGCGATGGCCATGATGGGATAGACAAGGTTGCTTCTTCGTGGACCCTTCGTGGGTGGAGCCCTCCGTGGACTCGCGCAACCGTAACCCTCTGTGGGTTGAAGTCTCCATCAACGTGGATGTATGATAGCACCACCTATCGGAACCACGCCAAAAATCTTAGTGTCTCCAATTGCGTTTGCACACTCCAATCCCATCCCTTTACATTCTCGCAAATTGCATGCTTTACTTTCCACTACTCATATACTCTTGTCATGCTTGCATGATATGTATTGTGAATGTTTAAACTTGTGCTAAAACTCCATCACAACTTGAGGGAAATAAAAACTGCAACTTTTCTTTGCTAAGAGTCTATTCACCCCCCCTCTAGACACCTCTTCTCGATCCTTTCAAAGACTATGATCCAAAGGGAAAGGAGGAGACAAGTTCCGATGAAGAGGAAGTCCCACTACCTGTCGGCATTCTGGGAACGGGGGTCCCCAGACTTGCCTGCCTGCGGCCCACAGCGTGGCTCTGCGAGCGGGCCCGTACGGCCCATCTTCACCAACAAGCACTCAAGACCCACGCGAGGGGCCAAGCCTCGCGAGGTGGACGACACAAGACCTCCTCGGGGGCATCCTCACCAGGTTGGCTCGCGAGGGGCGGAGAGATCAAGGCAAACCTCGTGAGGTTCTCGTGACGTGAGCCATGACGATCGAGACCAGGCGGGCTCCAAGCGGGCGCCAGCGCGCACAGTGTCCTTGTTTCCTCTTTGGTGCTAAGGAGGCAAGCGCAGGCGCGGAGTACCGAGGCGTCAAGCAAAGGTTTCCATATCAGTGCAACGAGACCAAGACGAGCAGGACGGCAAGATGGAGGTCACCATGGAGCCCAAGGCAGCGTCACCACCAGACCCTTTCGCAGGCGAAGACTGCTTTTGTCAGGATAAGCTGTACTAGTTGTCCCCTTTCAAATTGGGCGTTGTTGGCTCCCTTCCCGCTCAATATTTGGGGAGAGGACGAGTGTGATAGTCTGGCTTAATTGGGATGATAGACTACTCATATCAATAAGGAATTCCTTCTTTTCCGGAAGCCCATTCGGACAGAACTCCAAAGTTAAGCATGCTCAGCTTGGAGTAATTTCAGGACGGGTGACCGACTGGGAAGTTGCTCCCGGGTGCGCACGAGTGAGGACAAAGTGCGCAGAAAATACTGGTATTGATCTATGGGGCCACTCTAGATCCCGCCAGGAGTAACGACCACTGGTGGGTGTGTCCAGGGCATACAAGTTGGTATCAGAGCCGACCCTCGCGGTTACACGGATGTTTGCGGACAGGTGCGCGGTCATGTTGTTCATGACGTTTGTGACCTGTCGTGGCACACGGCATGGCACATGTACCGGACTGAATGCACAGATGTATATGCCAAGAGGGAACGTTCATGTGGCCCGACGAGGACGTTGGTTCCTCTGGGTGGGGGTGTATGTGATAGCCTGGCTTAATAGGGATGATAGACTACTCATATCAATAAGGAATTCCTTCTTTTCCGGAAGCCCATTCGGACAGAACTCCAAAGTTAAGCGTGCTCAGATTGGAGTAATTTCAGGATGGGTGACCGACCGGGAAGTTGCTCCCGGGTGCGCACGAGTGAGGACAAAGTGCGCAGAAAAGACTGGTATTGATCTGTGGGGCCAGTCTAGATCCCGCCAGGAGTAACAACCACCGGCGGGTGTGTCCGGGGCATTACAAGTTGGTATCAGAGCCGACCCTTGCGGTTACACGGATGTTTGCGGCAGGTGCGCGGTCATGTTGTTCATGTCGTTTGTGACCTGTCGTGGCACACGGCATGGCACATGTACCGGACTGAATGCGCAGACGTATGTGCCAAGAGGGAACGTTCCTGTTGCCCGATGAGGACGTCGGTTCCTCTGAGTGGGGGTGTATGTGATAGCCTAGCTTAATAGGGATGATAGACTACTCATATCAATAAGGAATTCCTTCTTTTCCGGAAGCCCATTCGGACAGAACTCCAAAGTTAAGCGTGCTCAGCTTGGAGTAATTTCAGGATGGGTGACCGACCGGGAAGTTGCTCCCGGGTGCGCACGAATGAGGACAAAGTGCACAGAAAAGACTAGTATTGATCTGTGGGGCCTGTCTAGATCCCGCCAGGAGTAACGACCACCGGCGGGTGTGTCCGGGGCATTACAACCAGGGCCTCTATAAATAGGATTAGCCACCACAGTAGGAGGCAACTGGTCTCGAACTCATTCAGTTCACCCTCACACCACCAAACACAAGAACACCTCGCCTCAGGAGGCTGTTCTTCCCCTTGTACTGTTCATCCTCAGCCCAAGAGGAAATCCACCACCACCACACTGGAGTAGGGTGTTACACCACAACGGTGGCCCGAACTAGTATAAATCTTGTGTCCCTTGTGCTGCGAGTTCGTCGAGTTAGCCCTTGAGATCTTAGCGAAGCTAGGACGTGGATAGGTAGGGGGAGATCTTCGTGCACACCCCAGTGTTCGAACCTTGAGGGTTTTGCCGGAACCCGTGATCCGACATTTGGCGCACCAAGTTGGGGTGCGCCGGAGCTTTCCTTCCGTAGATCCGCGCTTTGCTACCACCGCGTTTCGCCCCCATGGCAGGCGCCGCGCTTCCGGCTCCGATGACTGATGCCAACGGCGGGGCCAGGGGGCTCCGAGCCTTGGCCCCCACTTTGCGGCAGGTGCAGTGGCCGCCCAAGTTCAAGCTGGAGATGCCGCCGCGCTACGACGGCGCGGCGGACCCGTCAGCTTTCCTGCTGGCATACGAGGATGCCGTCCTCGAGGCCGGGGGTGACGACAAGGTCATGGCCAACTGGCTTCCCATGGCCCTCACTAGCGCGCTGCGCGCCTGGCTGCTCAACCTCCCCGGATCCACGATGGCATGTTGGGAGGAGCTGCGCGGCCTCTTCACTGCGCGCTACGCGGCACCGGCGCACCACGCGGTCGTGGCCCTACTAGGCGGCTCTCAAGCACCGCCCTCAGATCGCCATATCAAGCCATTCCTTCGCCAGGTCGGCGTCGCTTCCAAGCGCTCGGGGGCTCCGCCGGGCTGGGCTGCGCCTGAAGCCGACCTCACCTTCGACTCAGAAGCCACCCCGTCACCACCGCCGGCTCGGGTATGCTCCCGATGCTTTGCACGCCCACCATTTGCAACGTGGTCGTCACCAAGACCCTCATCGACGGCGGAGCCGGCCTCAACGTGCTCTCCGTGGAGGCCTTCAGCCTTCTTCACGTACCGCTCGAGCGGCTCAGCCTCAGCAAGCCTTTCTCAGGAGTTGGCGGCGGCACCGCCCACCCCCTGGGGCAGATCCGCCTCCCTGTCACCTGCGGCACACGCGACAACTACCGCACCGAGCTGGTCGACTTCGACATCGCCCGCATCGGCCTCCCGTACAATGCCATCCTTGGGTACCCAGCTCTGGCCCAGTTCATGGCAGCGACCCATCCGGCCTACAACCTCAGGAAGATGTCTGGGAGCAAAGGCGTCCTCACCATCAAGGGAGACGCCAAGGAGGCCCTGACGGCGCTCAAGCTCGCCTTCAAGACCGCCACGGCGGCACAGCCCGCCGCGCAGGCACCTCCGAGGCCGAGGGAGCCGCACCAACCAAGAAGAAGAAGCTGTTCACCCAAGACAAGGCAGAAACCATGTAGGTGTCGGTTGATGAGGACGGGTCCTCTGGAGCCACCTTTACCATAGGTGCTGACCTCGACCCAGACCAAGAAGAAGCGTTGATGAAATTCTTGTGTGCAAACAAGGAGATATCAGCATCACTTAAGGGTATGCCCCAATGTACGCCCTGTGAAGCAGCGGGCGAGACGACAGTCCACGGAGAAGCAGGCCTTCATTATCCAAGAAACCCGCAAGCTGGAGGCAGCGGGTGCCATTCGCGAGGTCCGGTACCCCGAGTGGCTGGCAAACCCTGTCGTTGTGCCAAAGAAAGGCGGGAAGGAGCGAATGCGCGTCGACTTCACCAACCTCAACAAGGCCTGCCCCCAAGATCCGTTCCCACTTCCACGCATCGACCAGATCGTCGACTCCACCGCCGAGTGGGACCTGCTGTGCTTCCTGGATGCGTTCTCAGGGTATCACCAGATCAAGATGGTGGTAGAAGATGTAGAGAAGACACCCTTCTTGACCCCGTTTGGGGTGTACTGCTACACTTGCATGCCTTTCAGACTGCGTAACGCGGGCGCGACCTTTCAACGGTTGATGCACATCGCCTTCGAGTGGCAGCTCGGGAGAAACGCATAGGCCTATGTCGACGACATTGTGGTGAAGTCTCGGGAGGCGAGGACCTTGATCCAAGATCTGGAGGAGACTTTCGCAAGCCTACTCCAGGTGAACTTGCAACTTAACCCGGAGAAGTGCATGTTTGGTGTCCCTTCCAGCAAGCTGCTAGTTTTCCTCGTATCCCACACAAGGATCGAGGCAAACCCAGAAAAGATCAAGGCCATTGAAGACATGAGCCCAGACCCTCAAGGAAATGCAGAAGCTGGCTAGTCGGGTAACTGCATTGGGGCGCCTCATCTCCAAGATAGGAGAGCGCGCCCTCCCCTTTTTCAAGCTGATGAAGAAGAAAGGCTCGTTCGAGTGGACCCCGGAGGCCGACCGAGCTTTTCAAGACCTCAAGAGATACCTGACCATCCCTCCAGTGATGGTGGCGCCACGACCCCTCGAGCCCCTAGTGCTTTATCTTGCTGCCACCCCGTACTCCGCCAGCGCGGCTCTGCGGGTGGTCCGGGAAGAGCGCCAAGCCAGAGGTGCGTCGCGCCAAGCTACGCCGCTAGCCGAGATGACGCAGGATCAGGAAGGCGCCGCAAGAGCCGTAGCAGCATCAACAGAGGACCAAGCTCGGCAGGACGACGCCGCCGAGACCCCGACAAGCGATCAAGCGTTGGGAGTTCCACTACCTCAGGAGACGCCCCAACTTCCGCAAGACACGAGCCTCACCAACGCGCCAGCTCTCGTTGAGCACCCGGTGTATTTCGTCAGCACGGTGTTGCGGGATGCAAGGGCACGATATCACATGCCTCAGAAGCTCTTACTCGCGCTCTTGGTGGCCTCGTGTAAGTTGCGGCACTACTTCCAGGGCCACCCCATCAAGGTCGTCTCAGCCTACCCATTGGAGAGAGTGCTCAGGAGCCCCAACTCTGCTGGAAGGGTCGCTGAGTGGAACATCGAGTTGTAGGCATTCCAGTTGGAGTTCAGCACTACCAGGGTCATCAAGGGAGTCGCACTCGCTGATTTCATGGCAGAATGGACGGATGCCCCGACGCTTGAAGTAGGCGAGGACCAGTCCACCTCGCCGGGAAGTGAGGCGCCTAGCGAATGGGTCATATATTTCGATGGCGCCTTCGCGCACCAGGGCGCGGGGGCTGGAGCAGTACTCATCTCGCCCGCTCAAGACAAGCTCTACTACGCCGTGCAGCTCTGCTTTCAGCAGGGCGAGAAGGTCTCCAACAACATCGTAGAATATGAAGGCCTCATAGCTGGCCTGAAAGCTCCGGCAGCTCTGGGGGTGAAGCGCCTCACCGTTAGGGGCGACTTGCAGCTCCTCGTCAACTTCTCCAACAAGGTATACGAGCCGAAGGATGAGCACATGGAGGCATACCTCGCGGAGGTGCGCAAGATGGAGAAGCAGTTCCTGGGCCTGGAGTTGCAGCACGTGCCCCGTGGCACCAACAAGGAAGCTGGCGGCATCGCCAGGAGGGCATCCAAGCGGCAGCCCCAAGAGCCTGGCGTCTTCGAGGAGTGGCTCTTCAAGCCATCAGCGACACCACCACTTTCAAGGACAGCTCAGCCTCGGGAGGAACTCCCGCAGCCACCTGCCACAGGAGCCCCCGCTTGTGGCCCGACTTCGGGAGCGCACCTACTCTTGGCGCTCGAGTCCCAGGAGGGATGCTAGACCAAGGAATTCAAGGAATACCTGATGCAAGGGGCGCTGCCGGAGAAGGAGGAGGACGCGCAGCGCGTGGCCCAGCAAGCCACGGCATACTACATTTGGGACGGTGAGTTGTACAGGAAGCGACCAAATGACATTTCACTGCGTTGCATCTCCAGAGACCAGGGGAAGGAGTTGCTATCTGACATACACGGTGGGGACTGCGGGCACCACTCGTCATCACAGACCCTCGTCGGCAAGGCATTCCGCAGCGGATTCTACTGGCCCACGGCGCTCAACGACGCAGCCGAGCTGGTGAAGTCCTGTGAAGCCTGCCAGTTCCACGCCAAGCAAATCTATCAGCCGGCTCAGGGCCTCCAGACCGTCCCACTCACATGGTCGTTCGCGGTCTAGGGGCTGGATATCTTGGGCCCGTTCCCTCGAGCGCCTAGGGGCTACCGCTACCTCTACATCGCCATTGACAAGTTCACCAAGTGGGCGAAGGTGGAAGCCGTCCGCACCATCCCAGCTGGCTCCGCGGTCAAGTTCATCAAAGGTCTCGTGAGCCGCTTCGGGGTCCCCAACCGCATCATCACTGACAACGGCTCACAGTTCACTAGTAACCTCTTCAAGACATACTGTGCTAACCTTGGAACGCAGATCTTCTATGCTTCGGTGGCGCACCCCAGGAGCAATGGTCAGGCCGAACGTGCCAACGCAGAGGTCCTGAGGGGATGGACGGGTCAAGCATCGCTCCGCACGGGTCCCGGCGTTTGATGAAACGCAACAGGACGCCACGCGGGGGATGGACCTCGTGCTGGGGGAGGAACGCCACCGCGAAGCCGCACTGCAGGCGGCGAGGTATCAGCAGGCGCTGCGGCGATACCACTGCCGCAACATCCACTCCAGGATGCTCGAGGCGGGTGAACTCTTCCTGAGGCGGGTCCTCTCCAGGGAAGGGATGCATAAGCTCTCGCCCATGTGGGAGGGCCCGTTCAAGGTCGTCCATCTCTCCAGGCATGGCGCCACGCGCCTGGAGACACAGGACGGGGTACCCATCCAGAACGCTTGGAACATCCAGCACCTCCGGAAGTTCTACCCATGAAGAAAGGGCGAGTGCCTGTGAAGAAGGCCCAGTGCATGTGAAGATCGCCGCCCGTGACACTCTCACGTAATAATGAGTGGGGCTGTACACGCCCCGGAGTCTCAGGAGTGCCGCCCTCGGGCCTCGGGGGCTCCCTCCCATGTCCTAGTGGCAGCACTTAGCTCCGCGCTGGTGAGAAGACTTGAAGACTAGACTAAGTGCCGGACGCGGCTTTTCATTTACTTTCCGTAGTTGGCTCGCCTCCTTTTAATTGAAGTTTACTTCTAGTGTTCCTTGCTGATTTGGTTCCGTCGCCTTTTGCCGCTGCTTCTGAGTCCAGTTTAACCTGTTTTCTCTCTCTCGCATACCTCGCGAGGGGGCTAGGCAGGTGCCCTCACGAGAGTTTTTCCTTTTCTCTGCCTTCTATCTGCTTTTTCACGAGGCACCCTCGTTCGAGCCCACAAGCTAGCGCATCTCTCCTAATCCGTGCCCCTCGGGTACCGCGATATGAAGCGCTGGGTCAAGGCTCGGGTGAATGATAAGCCTCCTAGCGAGCCTCCTAACGAATTTTTTGCAGTTCCTAAGCGCCCACTGAGTCAAGGAAGGCCCTGACAGGCACCAGGAAACAAGTGCCTCATGAAGAGGAGGCTACCTCGAACGTGCCAAGCTTAGTTGTCTCTACACAAAACAACGGCACAGCACAGAAACGATAAGCATAACATAGTGATTGAAGAATCATGGTTCGATACATGCCCCTCCGGGGCCCATACTGGTTTCTTTTTTGATACAGGAAGGAAAGGAAGAACAAGATAAAAGCGGTGCCTGCCCCTACAGTGGTTCACGGGGGCGGGCTCTTGGCGTCGTCCTGGGCTCAGCCAGACCCCTCCTCGCGCTTCACGAAGGCGCGGCGACGAGATGACCCGCTGCCACCTTCGAAGCGGGCGCAGCGGCGTGGCGGCTGGTTGTAGCCACCACTGCTGGAGGTGTCGCCGGGGGAAGAGCCACCATAACTGGACGAGACGCGGTCGGCACCAAGGGCGGGTTCGCCCTCATCCTCGTCTCGACCGTCGCCAAGGCCGAGCACCTCCTCGCCGTCGTTCACCTCGGGGCAGCACCCGACGCGGCGACCATCTTCCCCAAAGACCCTCACGTAGAGGGTCGCATCACCGTCATACTTGAAATGGAGGGTGCACCGCCTGCCCAGGCCACGCGCGTAGGAAAACGTCTGCCAACTGCGGGCCAGAGCTATGTTGCCCGTGATGGAGACCTCAACTGCAACCCAATAAGCCCTACTGCAGCAACCGTTCGCCTGCAGACAGAGCCCACCTGGACCGGAGGCTGGCAACTCGTCGGCGAAGAAGCGCGGGAGCTGAAGCCAGTTGTCGGCCGGGTTCTCCGACCAGACGACAAACTCCGGCAGCACCTCTGCCAAGTGGAAGCGTGGCCGGGGAAGCCGTGCAACCATGGCACGTCTCCCTTCATCGACAGGGCTGTCACGACTGGAACGACCCCTGCCACATGCAGCGGCGCCACCGCGGGGGTCGCGGTGTGCTTTTGGGGACGGCCATGTCCACGCTTGGGCACCGGGGAGCCGGGCCCCTCGCGAGGGGCCTTCCCCTTCTCCGCGGCAGAGAACCTCCTCGACGGCGCCATTGGTGTTGCTGCTAGCAATGGAGCAAGGGGGAAGAAGCAAGCGGATGGGAAGAGATGGGCGACGGGGGCTCTGCCCCCTTCCCATTTATAGCAAGAGAAGGCCAACCAGCGCCCTCCACGATCACAGGTAATGATGGTTTTTCCTTGCATGTCGCAGGGACTTGTCAAGTCGGGCAGTTGCCGAGGCAGCGTGGGGAAGCGAAGACGCCCACGTCCAATCAACCGCCACGCATCAACCAAGGCCGCAGGCTATTGGGGCCCGCAGTGCTCCGCACTTGACCTTTGGCTTTGCCTCGAAGCCAAGCCCGAGCGCGCCTTGGGCCCGGGGGCTACTGTCGGCGTTCTGGGGACGGGGGTCCCCAGACTTGCCTGCCCACGGCCCACGGCATGGCTCTGCGAGCGGGCCCGTAGGGCCCATCTTCACTAACAAGCACTCAAGACCCTCGCGAGGGGCCAAGCCTCGCGAGGCGGACGACACAAGACCTCCTTGGGAGCATCCTCACCAGGTTGGCTCGCGAGGGGCGGAGAGATCAAGGCAAGGCAAACCTCACGAGATTCTCGTGACGTGAGCCATGACGATCGAGACCAGGCGGGCGCCAGCGCGCACAGTGTCCTTGTTTCCTCTTTGGTGCTAAGGAGGCAAGCGCAGGCACGGAGTACCAAGGCATCAAGCAAAGGTTTCCATATCGGTGCAACGAGACCAAGACCAGCAGGACTGCAAGACGGAGGTCACCATGGAGCCCAAGGCGGCGTCACCACCAGAGCCTTTCGCTGGCGAAGACTGCTTTTGTCAGGATAAGCTGCACTAGCTGTCCCCTTTCAAATTGGCCGTTATTGGCTCCCTTCCCGCTCAATATTTGGGGAGAGGACCAGGGCCTCTATAAATAGGATTAGCCACCACAGTAGGAGGCAACTGGTCTCGAACTCATTCAGTTCATCCTCACACCCACCAAACACAAGAACTCCTCGCCTCAGGAGGCTGTCCTTCCCCTTGTACTGTTCATCCTCAGCCCAAGAGGCAATCCACCACCACCACACTGGAGTAGGGTATTACACCACAACGGTGGCCCGAACCAGTATAAATCTTGTGTCCCTTGTGCTGCGAGTTCGTCGAGTTAGCCCTTGAGATCTTAGCGAAGCTAGGACGTGGATCGGTAGGGGGAGATCTTCATGCGCACCCCAGTGTTCGAACCTTGAGGGTTTTGCCGGAACCCGTGATCCGACACTACCCCAACCCGGGGACATGCACATGGAGTTCAAAAAGTCAAGTCTTCCTAATAAAGCAAAGAAACCTAAGATCGAGTTTATCCCTTTTCGTCTCTTGTAGGAAAACAAATAGGAACTATGTAAAAAGCTAATAAGGCTTGAGCAGGAGATCGATGACTTAAGGGAGGAAAATTATATCCTCAAGCGCAAGCTTAGGAAGAAGAATACCGCGTCAACAACTCCATCATCACCACCACCTCCGAAGGAAGAGACATAAATACATGGGTAAGGGCACTCCCCTTGGCAACTGCCAAGCTTGGGGGAGGTGCCCCGGTATCGTATCACCATCACACCTTTACCTTTATTGTTTTTCTTAGTTCGATCATTTTGGTTATATCTTGATCTAGTAGAATAAAGTTTTTAGTATGATCTAGCTTTGAGTTTTGTTTCGATCTCTATCTATGTAATCAAGTCTGTGAGTTATATATAATAAAGAGTAGTTTTGAGTTGAGGGCTTTGCTTTTCTTGCTATGATCTTGAGGAAATTAAAGAAACAAAAGGAATAAAAAGAAATAAAAAGATCATATATTTATCTTATGGAGAGTAATGACTTCACATACAAAGAGTATGATGAATAAAAGTTGTTGAGAGTTGACAAACATAGTTTTGGTCATTGTTGCAATTAATAGGAAGTAATAAATAAAGAGAGGCTTCACATATAAATATACTATCTTGGACATCTTTCGTATGAGCACTCATTAAAATATGACATGCTAAAAAGTTGATGTTGGACAAGGAAGACAACATAATGGGTTATGTTTCCTTATATCTGAATAAAAGTTATATTGTCATGGATCCTCCAACATGTTGAGCTTGCTTTTTCCTCTCATGCTAGCCAAATTCTTTGCACCAAGTAGAGATACTACTTGTGCTTCCAAACATCCCTTAAACCAGTTTTGCCAGGAGAGTCCACCATCCCTACCTATGGATTGAGTAAGATCCTTCAAGTAAGTTGTCATCGGTGCAAGCAATAAAAAATTGCTCTCTAAATATGTATGATCTATTATTGAGAAGAAAATAGGCTTTATATGAACTTGTGATACGGAAGAAATAAAAGCAACAGACTGCATAATAAAGTTCCTTATCACAAGCAGCAATATAATGTGACATTCTTTTGCATTAAGATTTTGTGCATCCAACCATAAAAGCGCATGACAACCTCTGCTTCCCTCTGCAAAGGGCCTATCTTTTACTTTTATCTTCTACCCTTATACAAGAGTCATGGTGATCATCACCTTTCCTTTTTACACTTTTTCTTTTGGCAAGCACTATGTGTTGGAGAGATCCGGATATTATATATATATATATCCACTCAGATGTAGGTTATCATAGAGTATTATTGTTGACATTACCCTCGAGGTAAAAGGTTGGGAGGCGAAACTATAAGCTATAAGCCCCTATCTTTCTCTGTGTCCGATTGAAGCTTTGAACACATAAGTATCGCGTGAGTGTTAGCAATTGTGAAAAACTAAATGATAGTTGAGTATGTGGACTTCTTGAAAAGCTCTTATATTGATTCTTTCCGATGTTATGATAAATTGCAATTGCTTCAATGACTGAGATCATAGTTTGTTAGTTTTTAATGAAGTTTTCCATTCATACTTTACTTTGTGAACGAATTGTTACTTTAGCATAAGAAATTATATGACATTATATGTTGCTGTTCTAAAGATGATCATGATGCCCTCATGTCCGTACTTTATTTTATCAACACCTCTATCTCTAAACATGAGGGCATATTTTTCGATTTCGGCTTTCACTTGAGGCCAAGCGAGGTCTGAGCTTGGGGGAGTTGATACGTCCATTTTGCATCATGCTTTTATATTGATATTTATTGCATTATGGGATGTTATTACACAATATATCACAATACTTATGCCTTTTCTCTCCTATTTTATAAGGGTTGCATGAAGAGGGAGAATGCTGGCAGCTGGAATTCTGGACTTGATAAGGAGCATGTCGGGTGGTTGGTGCGACATATGCCAACGGGTGGCTTATCATTGTGGGTGCCAATAAGACGTCGCCGGTGCCTGGAAACGGGATGAGGCGTAGACATGCACGCCGGCGGATCTTACCCAGGTTCGGGGCTCTCCGAGGAGATAACACCCCTAGTCCTACTCTGCGGGGTCTCCGCATGATCACTAGATCGGTAAAGGTAGCTACAATCGCTCCTAGAGCTGTTGGGTTCAAGGGAGAAGAAGAACAAGGCTAGCTCTCACTTCTCTCTATCTATGGCGTGTGTGCTATGCTTAGAAGCCAACCCTTTGCATGGGTGCTCCGGGGGGTTTATATAGGCCTACCCCCCGGGGGTACAATGGTAATCCGGCTGGGCACTGGTCCCAGCCGTCAGTGTCTACGTTCGCTGGCTTCTCCGCCGGCTGTTGGGTCCCGCCGACTGGTGGGTCCCGCTGGCTGCCGGCTTCTGGGTCGACAAGCCGGCCCCACCGCCTAGGGTCTTGTCGGCGGCTGCTTAATGTAGCCTCGCCCTTGATGATGAGGGCTTCGTTGAGGTAAGCGTGGCTACAGTGGGCCGCCTTGGGGGCTCTCACTGTAGCCTTACCTCGTCTTGTCTCCTTAATGTGGCACATGCTTCGAGGGAGGGGGTAGCCGGCTTCTGGGGGCCGGCTACGCCTTTGGCCGACTAGGGGAGGCCGGGCCGCCTTCACGCCTCTCTCTGGCTGAAGGGGCCCGCCGCCCGTGGGCCGTACGGGAGTATGTCGTGGGTGACGTTGAGGCTAGCGTGGCTACAGTGCCGAGCCGAACGGGAGACGGCCGTCCCGTACGGCCTCCTGTAGCCATGCCCGCCTCGGGCTTCGGGGGTAGTGGGCCGCACTGTGGCCGCACCCCGTCTTGTCACCGTTATGTGGGTGTAGCTTTGGTGGTTGTGCTCTCGGCCGACTTCTTGGAGTCGGCGCTCTTCTTGGCCGGCTTCCTGGAGTCGGCCACCCCATAGCTGTCCAGGGGAGAGGCTGCTAAGGCTGGGTCGCCTTCCGGGAGTCGGCTTCAGAGGTAGCCGGCCAGGGAAGGCGGCCCAATGCTTGGAGTGCTTGGAGGCCCAAAGGCCTGATAATTTTTTCAGAAGATCCAGGGGCAGTCGGTTAGGCTACCCGTGGCCATTTACTCCGACAGTAGTCCCCGAAGCTGATTGGGCTTCGAGGTTGGGTAGGAGTTGAGAAGCTCGATCAGCTTCCTATCTTGACAAGTCGGCAGCTGGGAGCCGGCTTTGGTTAGGCGCGCCGCCTTGGTCGAAAACTCCGGAGTCGGAGGGCGGGAGCTCGCCAGCGCATACACCGGGCCGCGGGGCGGCCACTTGCCGTCTGCGAACCACGTGGCCCTTCTTGGCCGGAAAGCCTGCCAGCCCACGCGCGCGACGGGACGTCGCCGCAGGGCAGGGGCCCGCCACGTTCACGCCCGGGCCCAGGCGCGGATTCTCTGCATCCCGAAACCGCCCGCACGTCTTCTTGCGGCAGTTTCGGCTCGCCTTTAGGGCGTAATAATCGCGAGGAGTGGGGGGAGTGGGTGCAGTTAATCCCACGTCTCCCCCCACGTCCGGCCTCCTCGGCCTCACCTCGCGAGGCTATAAGTAGGGGGAGAGGGAGAGCGGCAGGCTCTCGCACGCTCCTCCTCCTTCCACCGTCTTCTTCTTCTTGCCGTTTCTCGCGACAGCGCCTCGCCGCCGCGCTCTTCCACTACTCGCTCCTCTGTCGCCGCACTTGTTCTCACCATGCCTCCCGCTACGGAGCAGTATGGCGGGGATTGGGACGACTCCAATGTCCACGAAGATCACGTCGAGTTCCTCCGCCAGACGCGGCGGCTGCCCGGCGCGGACAAGGTGGAGGTCCGCCTCACACCGGCGAGGGAAATTACGCCGGAGCCGCGGGAGGGCGAGCGGGTGGTCTTCCGCTCGCACTTCTTGCGCGGCATCGGCCTGCCAGTGAGCGCCTTCTTCCGCTCCTGGCTCGATTTCTAACAGCTCCAGCCGCACCACCTCACCCCAAACGCGGTGGTGCTGCTATCAGCCTTCGTCACCCTGTGCGAGGGCTACCTCGGCGTCCTCCCTACCCTCGAGCTCTGGGGGGAGTTCTTCTAGTCCAAGCTGGGCACGCGCATGCAGGGCGTGCCGGCTCAGACTGGCGCCTTCATCGCGTCGCAGAGGTCCGTCGCCGACAACCCCTTCCCCGTCATCACGCTGATCCAATCGGTGAAGAAGTGGCAAAAGTCCTACTTCTACGTGTGGAACATCGCCCCGCGGGGCGACTACATCAACCTGCCGGCTTACGTAGCCGGCCCACCGGCGGGCAGGCGGCCCCAGTGGTCCTTCCGGGCCGTGACTTTGACGCCGGCCAGGTCCGCCGCCGTCGCCCGAGTGTGAGAGCTGACCCAGGCGGAGGGCTTGACGGGGCCCGACCTGCTGGCCGCCTTCGTCACACCCCGGGTTCTTCCGCTCCTGAGCCGGCCTCATCTGATCTGTCAGATGAGCGGCCAGCTCGATCCGAGCCGAATGTGCACCAAGGAGATGCCGCGCGAGGAGGTCGCCTATATGGTGAACTACCTTGCGAACTGCAAACTCACCGAAGAGTGGCAGTTCGGCAAGGAGCCATATAGCCGGGCCAATCCGCCGCCTACGGTATGTTCTCCTTGTCTGTTTTTCTTTCTCTTTGCTTTGTTGCCGAGTTCCTCTTGGCCGACTCTAACTTAGTCGGTTTGTTTTTCGACAGAGCCCTCTTCTTCGGCCGGCCGGCGGGTCAGACGCGGAGCGTCGATTCGTCCCCGACCGGACCGAACACGATCTGGAGGACCCCGACTTGGGGGCGGCCGGTATGGACGACAACATCGAGCCGGGTGGTGGCCAAGCCGGCGGCGAAGCAGGCGGCTCCGGGCTCGGAGTCACCTTCGACGACTGGCCGGACGACGATGAGGCCGAGGTCGCCCCGCGCCGCCAGCCGGCATCTGGACGCGGCGCGGGTTCCTCCGCTGCACCGCCTGCTCGGGGCGGAGGGCAAAAGCGTCGCGCCGCCCAGGGTTTGTTCGGCAGTCGGACGAAGAAGCCCAGGGGCGGGGCGGCGGCAACCAGGCGGGAGGAGGCGGCCGCGAAGGCGGCTCGATTCCGCAAGACGGTGAAGCAGCCGCAGACCGTGTCGGCGTAAGTTCGAATTTTTTGTATACTCTTTTTCTTTCTTTTCTATGGTGGTTCCTGAACCCATGTCTTTTTCTCCAAACAATCAGAGCTCCGTTGTCGCTTGAGCGGGCGGTTGCCGCCTCCGTCGTCAAGTCGCCGAGAGGGTCTGGGAGCACCAGTCGCCGCGCGGACCCCCGGGCCGACCTTCAGGAAGCGACAGAACGGAACTCGCGGGAGGCGCGGGCGGAACGGGAGGCGCGAGAGGCGGAGGCACGGAAGGCGGCCGCCGCTCAGGCGGCGCAGGAGGAGGAGGCGGCGAAGGTGCTCGCTGACGCCGCTGCCAGGGCCCAAGTGGAGGCTGCAGCCGCGGCGGCGGCGGGGGAGGTTTTGATGGTCACCCCGCTGCGCGTCATGGCGCCTGGGGACGTGGAGCCCTCGCCAGAGGGAGCCAGCAGCGGCCAGCCAGGGCTGGGGAGAGACGACGACATCATCATCCTGGAGAGGGCGCCGGTGCCGACCCCGCCAACTGGGGCGGCTCAAGGCGGACGGCCTGATCCGCCGCCTGCGCAGTCGGCGGGGGGCGAGCCGGCCGCGAGGACTGAGATGGCGGTCCGGATGCCGCCGAGCCGGCGCGCGGGGAAGGCTGCGTCGGAGCCACAGAAAGCCGCGTCGGAGCCGCAGCCGGCCGTGGGCTCCAGCTCATCGGCCCAGGATGCGGAGGTGGCCAGCGCTACCTCGGGGTGGACGCCAGGCGGAGGGACGGCCGTGATGAACGTGGCTGCGCAGGACGTCCGGACCCGTCTCCAGGGCCAAGCTGCGGTGCTGAGGCAATTCACCGACGAGTTCCTGGCGACGCGGGCAGCCATCCGGGTTAGTCTTCCCATCTTGCTTCTTCTTCTTCTTGATTTCTTCCGTGGGGGCGCGTCAGCGCACCCACTGGGTGTAGTCCCCGAGTTCCGAGTCGGCTGCTGAGCAGGCGGCTTGGAACTTCTTAGTAGATTTGTCGTTGCTATTCTTGTTCTTACTTCGATCTTCTGTCTATCTTGCAGGACTACCACAATCTTCGTGCGGCCGCCTTCAACTTCCAGGCTCGGGAGCTGACCCAGAAGACCGCCGACCTTACTGAGAGCCGAGGTACGTTCTTTGTTCTTTATCTCATGTGGGGGCGCGTCAGCGCACCCACTGGGTGTAGTCCCCGAGATTCGGGCCGACTGCTGAGCAGTCGGGTCGGATCTTCCTTGACGACTACCTCTTACTGTTCTTTCTTTTTCTGCCGTCTCCGCAGCGGCCAACGCCAGTCTGAGGGCACAGCTGGGGGAGTCTCAGACTGCCCTTTGTGCCAAGGATGCCGAACTCGCCGCCTTGGTGCAGGAACGCGACCGCCTGGCCAAGAAGTTGGCCGACCAGGAGGAAGGCCACAAGGCGGCACTGAAGGCGGTGCAGGACCGTGAAGCCGCCCTCTAGGCCGAGTACGAGACAGAGGCGGCTGGCTGGGCTGAGGCCAGGCAGACTCTGATCTCTGGCTATGGCCAGATCGAAGATCTGGTTGACGGTAAGCCGGTTACCTCTTCGTCCTTTCTTGCCATCTGCCACTTTGGCTCTTTTCCTGATTTGGTGCTCTTTTCTTCTTCTTTCTTGCGCAGAATATTTCCCTGGCTATTCTACTGCCGCCAACCAGACCATCGAGCCCCGTCGCCAAGCGCGAAGGCAGGCTGGCTTTGAGGTATCGCCAACCGCCGGCCGTTCGCTGGAGGAGCAGCTCTTGGCGATCCAGGCCCGCATCCAGCCAGCTCACCGACTGCTCCGTCGGCTTCAGCGTGCCGGGGCCCAAGTCTTGGCCGCCCTCTGGCCCGGCCAAGTGGTTCCTCGCACCCCCAATCGGACTGCCGACTGGCTGGAGGTGGCAGTCGGCCGCTTCGAGGCTTGGAAGGCCTCGGCGGCTCGCTCCGGCGCCAGGCGGGCGCTGGAGTTCGTCAAGGCCTGGTATCCCGGCCTGAGCCTGGATCAGCTGGCTACCTGGCGGCAGCAAGCCGACACGGAGCTGGAGCCGGCGCGGCCGGCTATCATCCGGCGGGCTTCGGCGATCGCCGACTACACCGACACCAGCGTCTTCGCCCCCGAGGTAGACGACAACGGTGTCGCCCAGCCGGAGGAGTGGTTCGGGCTGAACCCGGCAGACGGTGAAGACTCGGCGGAGGAGATCGACTCCAGCGACGAGGGCGAAGAGGAGGAGGAGGAGGGTGAAGACGTCGAGCCGGCTGGTGGAGCAGCCGACCAGCCTCAGCCTGACCGCACCTCCAGCACTACGTCGCGTGCGAGTGCATCGCCTGCCGCTGGTGGTGGCCAAGCCGAGACCCGCTAGGCGGCCACTCCTTCAGCCGGCGGGGCCGTCTCCACCGACCAGCTCGGCCTCCGCGCCGCGCCCTAGTCTGCCATCTTTTGTTTTCCTGTCTTGTTACTTTTGGAACAATGTTTGGTTAAGTCTGCACAATTCCACCCACTGGGTGTATTCGAACTTATGTCTGTTGCCGGCCTGTTGGGGGCTTTATATGTATATATAACTTATGCATGCATTTGGCCTTTCCTTGTACTTTGCTTTTTATCCTTCCGCTTTTTCCTTTGCCGCCCTCCCCAGGTTGCCGCCTCCCCAGTTCAACAGTTGCTCTGCAATCTGTAGCTGGAGGAGTGCTTGGCCGATTGGGGGGGGAGTACTCGAGCTTTGCTGGACTAAAGCTAAGTGTTTAGGAAGCCTGCCAGCCGACTGTTCTGACAGCCGGCAGGCGTGATTGGAGGCCGTCCTTTTGCTATATATAAGTTCGTTGGTCCTTAGCCGTTTTTCGTGTGGGCATCCTTTCTGCCTTGCCTCTTGCTAGTCGGACAGTCGGTTCTTCGAGCTGTGACTTTCAACAAGAGAGGACTCGGGAGCCGGCACACTACTTTTCTGACTTCAGGTAGAACTTTTAATATAGCTCAAGGCGGCCAGTCCCCGGGCCGACTAGTCGAACCCGGTGCCAGACAGGAAATCAAATGTAATAATACATTCATGGATATGACATTCGTCATTCATAGATAAATAAAAGGCAGTCCCCGAGTACTGTTCGGGGGGCCTGTTGGTTCGTGCTTAATACAAAAGGGTAGCATGATACATACTGCTTTCAACTGTAAAATCTTCTCAGGAGGTTCGCGTTCCATGGTCGCTCCGACTCCTTGCCGGAGTCATCTCTCTTGCGTGCTCTTGGTTTTTGTGCGTCGATCAAGTAGTAGGAGTCGTTGCCGAGTGCCTTGCTGACGACGAATGGGCCTTCCCAAGGGGCCGAGAGCTTGTGCTGGCCGGCTGTTCGCTGGATCAGCCGGAGCACAAGGTCGCCCTCTTGGAAAGATCTTGGCTTGACCTTGCGGTTGTAGTAGCGGCGCAGCCCTTGCTGGTAGATGGCGGACCGCTGAGTGCTAACAGCCGGCCTTCTTCCAGTAGGTCGACGTCGTCTTCTCTTGCTTCCTTGGCCTCCTCCTCCGTGTACATGGTGATCCGAGGCGAGTCGAACTCGATGTCTATTGGGATGACAGCCTCGGCACCATACACGAGGAAGAATGGAGTGAAGCTGGTTGACTTGTTGGGTGTAGTGCGCAGACTCCAGAGGACAGCCGGCAGCTTATCGAGCCAGCAGCCGGCCGATCGCTCCAGTGGTACAACTAGTCGAGGCTTGATGCCGGAGAGGATGAGTCCATTTGCTCGCTCGACCTGACCGTTTGACTGCGGGTGGGCAACGGACGCTAGGTCCAGTCGGATGCCCTGCGTCGCGCAGAAACGTGCCAGTGCTCCTTTGGCGAAGTTCGTGCCGTTGTCGGTGATGATGCTGTGTGGCACGCCGTACCGAGTAGTGATGTCAGTGATGAATGTCACGGCAGTCAGCCCGTTCAGCTTCTTGATTGGCTTTGCTTCGATCCACTTTGTGAACTTGTCCACAGCAACAAGTAGATGTGTCAGGCCGCCGCGGGCTGTCTTGAAAGGGCCCACCATGTCCAGTCCCCAGACGGCAAAAGGCCAGGTGAGGGGAATGGTCTTGAGTGCACAAGCCGGCAGGTGTTGCTTGGAACTAAAAACTTGGCATCCTCTGCAGCTTTTGACTATTTCTTTATCATCCTCCAAGGCAGTCGGCCAGAAGAAACCATGGCGGAAAGCCTTGGCCAGGAGTGATCTTGAGGCTGCGTGGTGGCCGCATTCGCCTTGGTGGATGTCTTTGAGGATTGCCACTCCTTTTTCTGGCTAGACACAGCGCTGGAAGACCCCAGTGACGCTGCGCTTCACAAGCTCTCTGTTGTTTATTGTATATGCTGCGGCTCGTCGTTGCACCAGTCTCGCTGAGATCTCATCAGCCGGCAGCTCTCTGCTGACTAGGAACTTGAGGATGGGCCGGGCCCATGACGGAGCTGTGACTTCTTCTTCTGTTAATATAGCCACCATGACTCGGGTGGGTGGGTTGGGTGGCGTGGAGTTGGAGTCGGACACCGCTTCTTGTGTCGTTGCAGTCCCCGGGCCGACTGCTGCAGTCCCCGGGCCGGGTTCTGAAGTCCCCGGGCCGGGTGCGACTACGGCAGTCCCCGGGCCAGTTGTCGAAGTCCCCGTGCCGCCTGCGGGGTTTCTCCAGTCGGATCCGGCTGTATCTGGCGCAGGCGGTACGAAGATGGAATCCGACTCTGGAGACGGCTTGATGGACGGCTTGAGGAGGCGCTGGAGGGAGACGCCAGTCGGTATGGCCTGTCGGGTGTAGCCGATCCGTGCTAGGGCATCTGCTTGGTCGTTGTCGGCCCTTGGCACGTGGAGGAACTCGCACCCCTCGAAGTATCCGCTGATCTGCTGGACGAGGAATCGATAGCTCGCCATGTTCGCCTCCTTGGCGTCCCAGTCGCCAGACGATTGCTGGACCACCAAGTCTGAGTCGCCGTAGCACAGCATCCGGCGTATGCCGAGCTCTTCGGCTAGCCGGAGCCCATGTACGAGCGCCTCGTACTCGACCACGTTGTTGGAGGCGGCAAAGTGGATCTGCAGCGTGTACTTGAGCTTGTCGCCTTTGGGAGAGGTGAGGACGATGCCGGCTCCCAAGCCGGTGCGCATCTTGGACCCGTCAAAGTGCATCCGCCAATGGGTAGAGTCGGGAGCCGGCGGTAGGTACTGGGTCTCGGCCCAGTCGACGAGGAAGTCGGCCAATGCTTGCGACTTGATGGCGGTGCGGGGTTGGTAGAAGATTGTGTAGGGCGCCAATGCAATGGCCCATTTGGCCACCCGGCCAGATGCATCCCGGCTGCCTATGATCTCGGCGAGCGGGGCAGTGCACACGACCGTGATGGGGTGCTCTTGGAAGTAGGGCTTCCGTTTTTTGGCAGCGAAGTACACCCCATAGCACATCTTCTGGTAGTGCGGGTAGTTTTGATTTGAGCTGGATAGCACTTCGCTGAGATAGTACACCGGCCTCTGGACTAGCTGGGCTCGGCCTTCCTCCGGGCGCTGGACCACAACAACAGTGCTGACGACTCGGCTAGTCGTGACGATGTAGAGGAGCATGGGCTCCTTCTCAGTCGGCGCCGCCAGGACAGGCGGAGTGGTCAGCATTTTCTTCAACTCATGGAAGGCTTGGTCGGCTTGGTCGTTCCACTCGAAGTGAGTGGACTTCTTCATGAGTCGGTACAGGGGGAGAGCCTTCTCTCCTAGTCGGCTGATAAAACAATTCAGGGAGGCTAAGCAGCCAGTGAACTTCTGCACATCTCGCAGCTTGGTGGGAATCTCCATCCTCTCGATGGCCTTGATTTTGACGGGGTTGCACTCAATGCCGCGTTCGGAGACCAGGAAGCCTAGCAGCTGGCCGGCTGGTACTCCGAACATGCACTTCTCGGGGTTGAGCTTGATTTGGAATCGGCGCAAGTTGGCGAATGTTTCTTTCAGGTCTTCCAGCAGGGTGCCGCGCTTCTCTGTCTTCACCACAATGTCATCTACATAGACGTGGGCATTTCTGCCGAGTTGTTTCAAGAGACATTTCTGCATGCAACGCTGAAAAGTGGCACCGGCATTCCTCAAGACGAATGTCATAGCAAGTAGCAGAAAGCTCCAAAGGGTGTGATGAAGGCAGTCTTCAGGCGGTCAGCTGGGTCCAACTTGATCTGATGGTACCCTGAGTACGCATCCAAAAAACTCAACAACTCGCATCCGGCTGTGGAGTCTATCACTTGGTCAATCCGTGGCAGAGCAAACGGATCCTTTGGGCAGGCCTTGTTCAGACTGGTGTAGTCTATACACATACGCCACTTGTTATTCTTCTTCAGAACCAGAACTGGGTTGGCAAGCCATTCTGGAAAGAACACTTCCATGATAAAGCCAGCGGCAAGGAGCCGGGCTATCTCTTCTCCCACAATTCTTCGCTTCTCTTCTGACAGTCGGCGGAGGGGTTTCTTGACCGGCTTCGCATCAGCTCGGACATGTAGCTTGTGCTCGGCGAAATCCTTCGGGACACCCGGCATGTCCTTTGGGGACCATGCGAAAATGTCTCAATTCTCACGGAGGAAGTCGACGAGCTCGCCTTCCTATTTACTGTCCAAGTTTGCCCCGATGATAGCGAACCTCTCCGGGTTCTCCGGGTCCAGAGGTATCTTCTTCATCTCTTTGGCAGGCTGGAAGGAGCCCTGCGCATCACAATCCTTGGGGTTGGGGGACAAGGCCGTCTGCTTGCCGGCCATGGCCACAACCCGTTCCAACATCTTCTTCTCTTCTGCCACCACGAGGGACTCGGCCAGCCGGCTACTGGCCATGGCGCACTCGATGGACTTCTTGTAGTCGCCGGCTACCGTGATGATCCCCTTCGAGCTCGGAATCTTCATCTTTAGGTAGGCGTAGTGGGGCACAGCCATGAACTTGGCCAGGGCAGGTCGGCCAAGCAGTGCATGATAGGGGCTCTCCAAATCCACCACCTCGAACCAGATCGCTTCTCGGCGAAAATGATCTTTGTCTCCGAAGAGAACATCCATTTTAATCTTGCCGATTGGGGAACAAGACAAGCCGGGGACGATGCCATGGAAGACAGTGCGGCTCGGCATGAGCTGCTTCACTTTGATGTTCAACTTCTCCATGGTATCGCGGTACAGTATGTTGATACTGCTTCCGCCATCTATCAGGACGCGGGAAAATCTGGCAGCTCGCCTCTCCGTCGCGAGGGTGACGTCCAAGACCATCGCATAGGAGCCAGGAGAGGGCATCACCTCTGGGTGGTTGGCCTGGCTCCAGCTTATTGGCCTTTTTGACCAGTGCATGAACTCGGGGGCGCTAGAGGCGACTGCATTAACTTCTTGATGCTGTCGGCGCCGACTGCGTTTGTCGTCGACTTGACTGGTGAAGACGACGTAGGCGGCGTGCTCTTCGGGGAATTCGTCTTGGATGGCGCCAACTGCCGGCCGAGCCGCCGGCTGCTGAGGGGCTGGAGGCGGCGGGCCGGGAGGCGGAGGCGGCAGCATCCCCTCGCCCTTGGTGATGCGGGTGAGCCAATGGCATTTCCGAGTTGTGTGGTTGGACGGCTTCGCGCCGCTGTGGAATTTGCAGGGGGCATCAAGAGCCTGTTCGTAGGAGAAGGCCGGCTGCCAAGGCGGCCTGCCACCCTTCTTCTTGGGAGCGGGCCGTTCTTCGGGCTGCTCATCTTCAACAGTGGCCACCTGCCGACTGGAGGAAGTCGGCATAGGGGCCTTGTGCTTGTGGTCGTTCTGGTAGGGGCGCCGATTAGGGTCGCCAGCCGGCGTCTTGGGAGCCGGAGCAATCACCTTCCCAGAGGCGTCTACTCGCAGCTCGGTCTTCATTGAGGAGTCGGCCGTGGCGTATTTGTCTGCGGTGATCAGTAGTTCGTCGAGGGTAGCCGGCTCGTCGCAGAGGAGTCGGTGCTTGAGGAGGGTGCCCTCTCGGCACCCGGCGGTGAAGTACTCGATGGCCTGGACCTCATGCACCCCCTCGCAGGAGTTGCGGAGCTCGGCCCACCGCGTGAGGTAGTCGCGGGTCGACTCGTTGGGCCCTTGGACGCATAGGGAGAGCTGGCGAGGCTTGGGAGGCCGCTTGTAGGTGCTGGTGAAGTTGCGGGCGAAGACTTCTGTGAAGTCCAGCCAACTGTTGATGCTGTAGGGCTTGAGGCTGTTGAGCCATGTGTGTGCCGTGCCTTGCAGCATGACGGGGACGTACTTCACGGCGACGCGCCGATTGCCGTTGGCTATGCTAACGGCCGTGGAGTAGTCGATGAGCCAATCTTCCGGCTTCACCGAGCCGTTGTACTTGGGCGTGTCTCTGGGGAGTGAGAACCCTTTGGGGAAGGGCTCGTCGCGGATGCGGGGGCCAAAGCATGGCGGGCCGACATCGTCTTCTTCTTCTAACGCCAAGGATCGAGCAAGGCGGTCGATCCTGTGGCGGGAGTCGTTCTCGCCGACTCCTTCTCGGCGGCCGAGTCGGTCGCCAAGAGTCGGGTGTGTGATAGGCGGCGGAGTGAGGCGTCTTTCTCTTCGAGGCGGGGGAGGAGGCAGATTTCCTTGGTGCTCTACTGCTCGAGGGCGGCCCTCCGCGTTGCGCTCGATGGTGATGCGAGTCCGGCTGCGGCTGGCAGCCGGCTCCTTGTCTTTCTTCTGGCGTGCGCCGCTCGCAGTCAGCGAGCGGGACGTTGCGGCGTGCTCCCAGCGCGGGGGATGACTATCAGCATGGGCGCCGGCTTCGTGCCGTTCTGCAGCCGCGTCGATCAGCTACTGGATCCGACCTGTCATGTAGGGGAGCTCATCGGCTCCCAGCCCATTGAGCTCTTCTGCAGCCGCCTGAGCGGCTCGCAGATTCTCGAGCGGGGTGGCGTAGACGGGGCGATCTGCCCCCAGCATGCTGGCGACGGCCGCGCCGCGCTTCTGGACGAAGCCGGCTCGGCTCGTGCCGCTAGGCGGCGGCGTACCGAAGGCGGCGCGGTCGACTTCGCGCTGATGGGCCTCGGTGAGGCATCTCATGGAGGCTATCTTCTGGCCTTCAGCGATCAGGGCGAGGCGGCGTGCCTCCAGGGTCTCGGCGTCGACGTCGGCCGGGATGGGGACGGAGAGGTCATGCATCGCCGCTTGCAGGGCATCGTGGGCGTTCTCGCCCGAGTTCGCGACGTGGCTGATGACCAGCACTTCGGTGACAGCGCTGCTGCCGCTGTCAGCTCGAGGGAGGGGATCGTCGAACACCACCACGTCGGAGGGGTAAGCGTCGAGCGATGCCGTGTCGGAGTCGACAAGCATCGGGTCGGTGGAGCCGACCGACTCCACATCTGCAGCAGGCTCGCTGGAGACGTGAAGCTGGTCGAGGAGGCTGACGAGGCGGCTCTCGGGGTAGTCTGTGCCTGCGTCGGACGCAGGCTCGTCGGAGATGCAAGTCTCGCCGAGCAGATCGTCGAGGCAGCTCGCTGCGCAGGCGTCGTCGACGCCTTGTAGCGCGTCGAGGCAAACGCCATCGGGCGCAGCAGGCTGGCTGCGCTCGCGGGGGAGGAAGAGGGTTCCCGTCCAGAACAGGTCTCCGGACGACGGTGCACCTGGCCCCATGGTGGGCGCCAAATGTCGGGTGGTTGGTGCGACATATGCCAACGGGTGTCTTATCATTGTGGGTGCCAATAAGACGTCGCCGGTGCCTGGAAACGGGATGAGGCGTAGACATGCACGCCGGCGGATCTTACCCAGGTTCGGGGCTCTCCGAGGAGATAACACCCCTAGTCCTGCTCTGCGGGGTCTCCGCATGATCACTAGATCGGTAAAGGTAGCTACAATCGCTCCTAGAGCTGTTGGGTTCAAGGGAGAAGAAGAACAAGGCTAGCTCTCACTTCTCTCTATCCATGGTGTGTGTGTGCTATGCTTAGAAGCCAACCCTTTGCATGGGTGCTCCGGGGGGTTTATATAGGCCTACCCCCCGGGGGTACAATGGTAATCCTGCTGGGCACTGGTCCCAGCCGTCAGTGTCTACGCTCGCTGGCTTCTCCGCCGGCTGTTGGGTCCCGCCGACTGGTTGGTCCCGCTGGCTGCCGGCTTCTGGGTCGACAGGCCGGCCCCACCGCCTAGGGTCTTTTCGGCGGCTGCTTACTGTAACCTCGCCCTTGATGATGAGGGCTTCGTTGAGGTAAGCGTGGCTACAGTGGGCCGCCTCGGGGGCTCTCACTGTAGCCTTACCTCGTCTTGTCTCCTTAATGTGGCACATGCTTCGAGGGAGGGGGTAGCCGGCTTCTGGGGGCCGGATACGCCTTTGGCCGACTGGGGGAGGCCGGGCCGCCTTCACGCCTCTCTCTGGCTGAAGGGGCCCGCCTCCCGTGGGCCGTACGGGAGTATGTCGTGGATGACGTTGAGGCTAGCATGGCTACAGTGCCGAGCCGAACGGGAGATGGCCGTCCCGTACGGCCTCCTGTAGCCATGCCCGCCTCGGGCTTCGGGGGTAGTGGGCCGCACTGTGGCCACACCCCGTCTTGTCACCGTTATGTGGGTGTAGCTTTGGTGGTTGTGGTCTCAGCCGACTTCTTGGAGTCGGCGCTCTTCTTGGCCGGCTTCCTGGAGTCGGCCACCCCATAGCTGTCCAGGGGAGAGGCTGCTGAGGCTGGGTCGCCTTCCGGGAGTCGGCTTCAGAGGTAGCCGGCCAGGGAAGGCGGCCCAATGCTTGGAGTGCTTGGAGGCCCAAAGGCCTGATAATTTTTTCAGAAGATCCAGGGGCAGTCGGTTAGGCTACCCGTGGCCATTAACTCCGACATGGCAAATATTAGAGACCTATTCTGCACAACTCCAAAAGTCCTGAAACTTCATGGAGAATTATTTTGGAATATATAAAAAATATTGGGCGAATAAAGCACCAGAGGGGGCCACCAGCCATCCACAAGGATGGGGGGCGTGATGCCCATCTTCTACTATATGGTGTGTTTTGACCTGGAAAAAATCAGAAGGAAGCTTTCGGGACGAAGCGCCGCCGTCTCAAGGCAGAACTTGGGGAGAACCAATCTAGGGCTCCGGCGAAGCTGTTCTGCCGGGGAAACTTCCCTCCGGGAGGGGGAAATCGAAGCCATTGTCATCACCAACGATCCTCTCATCGAGAGGGGGTTAATCTCCATCAACATCTTCACTAGCACCATCTCCTCTCAAACCATAGTTCATCTCTTGTATCCGATCTTTGTCTCAAAACCTCAGATTGGTACCTATGGGTTGCTAGTAGTGTTGATTACTCCTTGTAGTTGATGCTAGTTGGTTTATTCGGTGGAAGATCATATGTTCAGATCCTTAATGATGATTAATACTCCTCTGATTATGAACATGAATATTCTGTGTGAGCAGTTATGTTTGTTCCCGAGGACATGGGAGAAGTCTTGTTATAATTAGTCATGTGAATTTGGTATTCATTCGATATTTTGATGAGATGTATGTTGTCTCTCCTCTAGTGGTGTTATGTGAACGTCGACTACATGACACTTCACCATGATTTGGGCCTAGGGTAAGGCATTGGGAAGTAATAAGTAGATGATGGGTTGCTAGACTGTTAGAAGCTTAAACCCTAGTTTATGCGTTGCTTCGTAAGGGGCTGATTTCGATCCACATGTTTCATGCTATGGTTAGATTTATCATAATTCTTCTTTCGTAGTTGCGGATGCTTGCGAGAGGGGTTAATCATAAGTGGGAGGCTTGTCGAAGGTGAAGGAAATATGCCCTAGAGGCAATAATAAAGTTGTTATTTATATTTCCTTATATCATGATAAATGTTTATTATTCATGCTAGAATTGTATTAACCGGAAATTTAGTACATGTGTGAATACATAGACAAACAGAGTGTCACTAGTATGCCTCTACTTGACTAGCTCGTTAATCAAAGATGGTTAAGTTTCCTAGCCATAGACATGAGATGTCATTTGATGAACGGGATCACATCATTAGAGAATGATGTGATTGACATGACCCATCCGTTAGCTTAGCACTTTGATCGTTTAGTTTATTGCTATTGCTTTCTTCATGACTTATACATGTTCCTATGACTATGAGATTATGCAACTCCCGAATACCGGAGGAACACTTAGTGTGCTATCAAACTTCACAACGTAACTGGGTGATTATAAAGATGCTCTAGATGTGTCTCCGATGGTGTTTGTTGAGTTGGCATAGATCGAGATTAGGATTTGTCACTCCGATTTTCTGAGAGGTATCTCTGGGCCCTCTCGGTAATGCACATCACTATAAGCCTTGCAAGCAATGTAACTAATGAGTTAGTTGCGGGATGATGCATTATGGAACGAGTAAAGAGACTTGCCGGTAACAAGATTGAACTAGGTATGACGATACCGACGATCGAATCTCGCGCAAGTGACATATCGATGACAAAGGGAACAACGTATGTTGTTATGCGGTTTGACCGATAAAGATCTTCGTAGAATATGTAGGAACCAATATGAGCATCCAGGTTCCGCTATTGGTTGTTGACCGGAGATGAGTCTCGGCCATGTCTACATAGTTCTCGAATCCGTAGGGTCCGCACACTTAACGTTCGATGACTCTATGTATTGTGAGTTATGTGTTTTTATGTACCGAAGGTTGTTCGGACCCGGATGTGATCACGGACATGACGAGGAGTCTCGAAATGGTCGAGACATAGAGATTGATATATTGGAAGGTTATGTTTGGACACCGGAAAGGTTTCGGATAGGTTCAGGCATTTTCCGGAGTACTGGGGGGTTACCGGAACCCCCCGGGGGCTTAATGGGCCTTCATGGGCCCCAGTGGAAGAGAGGAGGAGGCGGCCAAGTGGAGGCGCCCCCCCCCCCAAGCCCAATCCGAATTGGGGGGTGGACTATCCTTCTCTCCCTTTTCCTATTTCCTTCCCCTCCTAGGTGGACTAGGAAAGGGGGAACCTACTCCTAGTAGGAGTAGGATTCCCCCCCTTGGGGCGCGCCCCTTGAGGCTGGCTGACCCCCTCCTCCCCTCCTTTATATACGGGGGAGCGGTGCACCCCATAGACACAAGTTGATTTCATATTGTTGTAGTGCTTAGGCGAAGCCCTGCATCGATAACTTCATCATCACCGTCACCACACCGTCGTGCTAACGAAACTCTCCCTCGGCCTCAGCTGGATCTAGAGTTTGAGGGACGTCACCAAGCTTTCCATACTTGCTCGGTAGGATCGCGAAGACGTTCGACACACTCTCCCCACTCGTTGCTATGCATCTCCTATATAGATCTTGCGTGATCATAGGTAAATTGTTTGAAATACTGCGTTCCCCAATAGGGCATCCGAGCCAGGTCTATGCGTAGATGTTATATGCACGAGTAGAACACAAAGAGTTGTGGGCGATAATAGTCATACTGCTTACTAGCATGACATACTTTGATTCGGCGGTATTGTTGGATGAAGCGGCCCAGACCGACATTACATGACTGCGTTCATGAGACTGGTTCACACAGGTGGCTAGTGGGTGTCTGTTTCTCCAACTTTAGTTGAATCGAGTGTGACTACGCCCGGTCCTTGTTGAAGGTTAAAACAGCAAACTTGACGAAAAATCGTTGTGGTTTTGATGCGTAGGTAAGAACGGTACTTGCCAGAAGCCCGTAGCAGCCACATAAACTTGCAACAACAAAGTAGAGGACGTCTAACTTGTTTTTGCAGGGCTTGCTGTGATGTGATATGGTCAAGACGTGATGATATATAAATTGTTGTATGAGATGATCATGTTTTGTAACAGTTATCAGCAACCGGCAGGAGCCATATGGTTGTCGCTTTATTGTATGAAATGCAATCGCCATGTAATTGCCTTACTTCATCACTAAGCGGTAGCGATAGTCGTAGAAGCAATAGTTGGCGAGACGACAACGATGCTTTGATGGAGATCAAGGTGTCAAGTCGGTGACGATGGTGATCATGACGGTGCTTTGGAGATGGAGATCAATGGCACAAGATGATGATGGCCATATCATATCACTTATTTGATTGCATGTGATGTTTATCCTTTATGCATCTTATTTTGCTTAGTATGACGGTAGCATCATATGATGATCTCTCACTAAATTTCAAGGTACAAGTGTTCTCCCTGAGTATGCACCGTTGCTACAGTTCGTTGTGCCGAGACACCACGTGATGACTGGTGTGATAAGCTCTACGTTCACATAGAATGGGTGCAAGCCAGTTTTGCACCCCCAGAATACTCGGGTTAAACTTGACGAGCCTAGCATATGCAGATATGGCCACGGAACACTGAGACCGAAAGGTCGAGCGTGAATCATATAGTAGATATGATCAACATAGTGATCTTCACCATTGAAAGCTACTCCATCTCACGTGATGATCGGACATGGTTTAGTTGGTATGGATCACGTGATCACTTAGATGATTAGAGGGATCTCTATCCAAGTGGGAGTTCTTAAGTAATATGATTAATTGAACTTTAATTTATCATGAACTTTGTACCTGATAGTATTTTGCATGTCTATCACTACAAAAAAAGACACATCCGTGACATTTTGGGCCGAACGAAATTTTTTTCTGTCATACTTATGACACTCTATGATGATAGTTGTGACAAAACCCGGTATCATCATAGATGTGGTGGGGTCCTACTTCTATGACAAAAAATCATGATAGAAAATGGGCTTTTCGTCCTGGGCGGGCCGGAGACGCAGATCCATGACATTCTTTGGGTCATCCATGACGGAAAAAACCGTGGTAGAAGCGAGGGCGAGGAAAATATCGGGGTGTACCCGGTTACGGTGGGTGGTCGGGGCCGAGTGATGCGCGTTTCTCTCGTACACGCACGCGCGTGGGTGCGAGGCATTGGGCTCTAACTGAACCCGAGCGAGGCGTTGGGCTCTAACTGAACCCGAGCGATTGCACTGCAGGCTACGCGTTACTGAACCCGAGCGATCGATCGATGGCTGTTAACTGTACCCGATCGAGCGATTCCTTCGCTACAACTGCTAACTGAAGCCGATCGATGCTGCCTCTGGATGAACACTGAGCGTTGCTGGGGGGTTTGGATGAACAGTTCCCGGTGGGAGTGGATGAACAGGACCCCATGGTGTTGCCTCTGGATGAACAGGACCCCGATCGATCGATCCGGTTGGGGCTGGATGAACAGGACCCCGTGGAGGGTAGGATGAACAGGACCACCCCGTGGAGGGCAGGATGAACAGTAGACGGTGGAGGGCTGGATGAACAGTAGCTCGTGGAGGGGTGGTTGAATAGGAGCCCGTGGAGAGCGCTGGTTGAAAAGTAGCCGGTGAAGTAGCGCGCGGTGGAGGCTAGATGAACAGGAGCCTGTGGATGAACAGTCGCAGGTGGAGGCTGGAGGAGGTCGATGGTGGATGAACAGTAGCCCATGGAGGCTGGAGGGGGTCGACGGTGGAGATGAACAGTATCCCGTGGAGTCCCGTTTTGCGGTACGCCACACCCCTCCCGATGAACAGGACCCCCGTTTCGACCGTAGCGCTCCAACACAAGTCTGTTTCCTCCGTTTTGCGGTACGCCACAACGCTCCCGATCAATAGGACCCCCGCTTCGACCGTAGGAGGTCCGTTTCCTCTGTTTCGCGGTACGCCAGACCCTTCCCGATGAACAGGATCGTTTCGAACGTGGCCGGTCGAACACAAGGCCATTTCTCTGTTCTGCTATACGCCAGGCCTCGTTTCCATCCGCTGTTCCGTCCAAGCCGGTTGGCTCCCATGCGTTCCGTTGCCTCCCGATGAACACGACGCATTCCGTTGCCTCCCCAAGAACACGACGACGACGCAGTTTCTCCATTCTGACCCAGCCATGTACACGATCCCTGGCCGTACGTATGCGCGAGTAGGCGTTCGAGACCCTTCCCGTATGTACGTGTGTGGCCGTATTTTCTTTCTTGCACAGTGGCCACTGTACGTACATGTACATGCTACGTGCGCGCCTCTACATCGACCAGTATGTACGTACACGTTCGCAACCAGAATGAAAACGCTACATACGCTTAGACCGGGTGGGTCCTGACTATTAGGCACTTCCTTGTGTGCGAAGATGTAGCTTGTGGGTCCCAGCAGTCAGGGGGCGAATCGTTTTGTTTGCCCGGACGCACTTCCTTGCGTGCGAAGATGTAGTTGGTGGGTCCCAGCAGTCAAGGGGAAACCTTTTTTTTCGCGAAATACGGTGGCTCGTCCGGTGGGTCCTCGCTGTCAGGTGGAGGAATAATTATTTTGCGCGTAATAAGGAGGCACTTCCTTGCTATGGCCGTGGACCCAGGTGTCAGCCTCTCCACGTACAGTCCACGTCCGATGGAAGCCGTTCCTTGACCACGTTGACAATGCCGCGCCAAGAGCACCAGGGCGGTGGACGACGGCGAGGCCTAGGAAGGGGACGACGCGGAGCCGGGGAAGACGCGGCAGTGGAAGCCCGCGCGGAGAGGAGTACGAGGGTTCACTGGTTCGGCTGCGGTGTGAGGCTGCCGTCGCTGCAGGGCCTGGCCAGCGGTGGGAATAGTAGGGGGCGATGAGGCCTCCCCGGCAGCACAGCCAGCCACGGGAGGCAGGAGCATGCGACACAACCGGCGCTGCTTTGGGCGGCTGGAGCAAGAAGACCAGAGGTTGAAGAAGCACTACGGCTGTTGGATGGACATCGTACGGTCACTTGAGCTAGAATCGTTCATATTGACTAAGTTGACAAAGCACTCTGTCCCCGTCAACTTAGTAGGCCCACAAGTCAGCCTCCCACCAAGGTGGGTTCCAAAGAGCAGGGGGAGTATTCATTTTTTTGTGCGTAATAAGGAGGCACTTCCGGTGGGTCCCAACTGACAGCGGGGGGAATGTTTTTTTGTGAAATATGGTGGCCCGTCCGGTGGGTCCCAGCAGTCAGGGGGGAAACGTTTTTTTGCCAAATACAGTGGCCCGTCCGGTGGGTCCCTGCTATCAGGTGGAGAAATAATTATTTTCCGCATAATAAGGAGGCACTTCCTTGCGGCTGCCGTGGACTCAGCTGTCAGCCTCTTCTGATGGAAGTCGTTCCTTGACCATGTTGACCACGCCGCGCCGACAGCACCAGGGCGGTGGACGACAGCGAGTGGCGAGGCCTAGGAAGGGGACGACGCGGAGCCGGGGAAGACGCGGTAGTGGAAGCCCGCGCGGAGAGGAGTACAAGGGTTCACTGGTTCGGCTGCGGTGTGAGCACTACAAAAAAAATACACTTCCGTGACGATACGTGTTTGTCACAGTAGGTCGCATTTTTTGTCATGCATGTACATCCATAAAAAAATTATGACAGAATCCAGATACTCATACATGTGCTGTTGTAGAAGTGTTCCATGACATTACCAAAATTATCATCACAGAAGTGTCCACTTCCATGAGAATAAATCACGCGTCACAGAAGTGCTTTCGTCAAGGGTGACCGACACGTGGCATCCACCGTAACAGAACGCCGTTAAGCTATCGGGTCCGGTTTTGGATCCGATAACCCGTTAACAGCCCCGACCAATGGGGATTTTCCACGTGTAAAATCATCATTGGCTGGAGGAAACACGTGCCGACTCATCATTGGGACAGATGTCATCCACTCATTGGACACAAAGCACCTATGATACGTCGACACGTGGCACGGCCCAACAGAGGCCCATTCCTGTGAAAAGGCCGGCCCGTTTGACTTGGTCAAAAGCTGGCGGGCCGACCCACGACAAGCCTGTTAACGGCATGTTCGCGTATAGCCCATTTACAGCCCGCTAACCCAGGGCCCGTTTACGGCCTAACCGAATTAGGCCCAGTAGCGTCATCTGGGCCGTCCAATATAATTCCGGCCCGTTTTAACTTTCGGCCCATGTATGGCCCATGACGTCTTTCGGCCCATATGAGGCCCTTATTACTCTCGGCCCATTAACGGCCCGTGGTAAAACTGGCCCATAATGAACAGTGTATCACTTTATACCCATTAATGGCCCATGGTGAAACTGGCCCGTAATGAACAGTGTATCACTTTATACCCATTACGGCCCATTATTCCGTTGGGCCGTTTCCAGCCCATGTTATCTTTCGGCCTTCTCGGGGCCCATTTAGTCTTGGGCTCATTTCCACATTCGTTTACTTACGGCCCGTTACTGTCATTTTCTGCTTGTGGGCCAAATTTAGCCCATGGTTACAGTCGGCCCGTTTGTGGCCCGTTAATATGTTGGGCCGTTTTCATAGCGTCATCAAAATACGGCCGATTAACGACGACCCGTTATGGTCGGCCCATGAACGAACGATTTCAACTCTAGCACATTTACGACCATAATGTGGGCTATTATTGGCCCATGTTTGGTCAACCGATCATAAGCCCGTAGAAGGCCCATTGATGATACGGCCCATAGAAGGCCCATTGTGTCTATGGCCCGTATAAGGCCCATTGTTTCTACGCCACGTAGAAGGCCCATTGTTTCTATGGCTCTTAGAAGGCCCATTGTTTCTACGGCCCGTAGGAGGCCCATGTTAACTCCAGCCGGTGGGCATCAAAGTTCGCCACCAGTGCAAATATAGGGAACACCCTACACTATACAAAAATGGCTTGCTGTTTACTTCAGCCGGTGGCAGCACGTTAAGAACAAATTTTGTATCGCACCAAAAAAATACAACTATAAAACAAAAGGAAGGTTGGCATAAAACTTAACCGTCCAGCAGATAAATGCACCACCAGAAGTTCAGAAGCTCAGTTCATTTGACCTGACTGTTACGTTTTCATGCTGTATTGTCCGATGGAGCACCATAAACTTCGCCTTTGGTTCTCCTAGACTCCTGAACAACATAGCAAAAGTCTGATAGTCTGGTTTCAAAACCATGCATATCTTGACAACATCGAACAATGTCTCTCCTTGTTTCACAAAGGGTCTCTATTAGGGAATGGACTTGTGTCTGGAGCGCAGATACAACATTGTTTTGAGCTTGCATATCTTGACCATGAGGCAGTTTGGACGAGATTGCCTTAACAACCAACCCAGTATTACGCAGGAACGTGCTTTTGGCACTGTTAGTGGACAGATACTGACCCACTGCAGCAAGAGCTGACATTGCGGTTATAGTTGCCTCACCACCTTCAGAAGGTGGCGGTTCCACCATTTTTTCCATAGCTCCCTAAAAAGTTGTGGTTTTACATTAGTAGTACCAGAACAGAAGATATTAAGGAGGCAGCAAAGCCAAACAAAATAGCTTTGGTCTATATACAGAACTTATTCTGCTGAACCCATGTAAAATAATAGTTGTATTTTATTGCAAAGTACATAATAAAACCACGTTCCAAACATATGACCATGTACCATCGCTAATGTATTATCTATTTCTTCACATTGTATTGAGAGCTAAGGATAAAGAGATGAAGTTTATAATACGGTAAGCATAGCATGACATCATTCATATCACAAAACAACTGAGAATAGACAAACATGCAATTGTAACGCTGTGTGGGCAAGTCCAGCACGGAACTAGATTACATGTCAAGATCAAAGGAACATCACTCCTCTCTTTTAAACCTTGTAAGGTGCAATGATACGCTAAGACAATTGTGTATAAAATTGAAAAGAGTAATAGACATTGGCTGCAAACCATGCAGTTCAAGGCACAAGTCAGAGTAAGTAGTAGTTAAAAGGCATGAGGATTAAGGACTTACAACAGCGGCTTTGACTGGTGTAGTCATGCCCTTCTTCTTGCTGGTGTGACAGTCCTTGAAGATTTCCACAACATTTGGTTCAGGTACTTTTTGGTCCTTGCGGGCTTTCCTCTGCATTTCGAACAAGTCAATATAGATCTGATAATATGGTACATTGAAAAGAGTGAAACAACAGCTAATTACAAGAGCCTCGCAGTGTGCAACATAGCTACGAGATCCTATCGTCTGTTGGAATTTCACTTTCATACGGTTGGCCTTGTTCTTTGAACAGGTCACCTACAAGAAGATAGATTTGTGTGGCCCATGCGTAAATAGGACTTCAACATGTGATCTGATGACATATATATAATGTACCTGATACTTCGGATCGGACCAGTATTTAACGAGGCCTCTCCAGTCTTCATCAGATATATTTTCCATCGGAGATGTTGGGCAAGTTCACTGTTAGCCTTGCCTTCAAAGTGAGTTTTCCTCAAGTTATACCGATACTGTCGCGGAGCAGACTTGAAAACATGGGTGCAAGCTTGTCTGGTTGCATCAACTTGGCTATCCAACTTGAACCTCATCTGTTGAAAATTATGGGAGTCTCATTATGAGCAACCTAGAAAGTATTGGACAGAGCAAGACGGTATTACTAGTTTCCGTACATAACCATACTTACAGATAAATGGTCGAGGAAGGTGTTGAACTGGGTTTCCTCTTTGTCATTCCTGTACTGAATCCATGTTGGGAGGATACGTACATGACACCTAACAGCAACCGCTGCCTCTGATACTAACTTGGCTGACTCTGTAGCATCACGTGTCCTTTTTAAACCTGCCTCAAAACGGATCTCCATTCTTCCTCCTCTAGATTTTGTTAACCTATCGAGCATTATCCCTGATGTTTGTTTCCTCTTGCGCCTTGGTGCTAGTCCAACAACAAACATAGGAAGTGTTAGTGTACATCAAACTGTGAGACTACATATAAAGAAGCATGCAACTGTAACTTGACTCCAGCAACTACCTTCTTGCTGTTGAAGCTCATAAAGTTCATCTGATCTTGCCAACTCATCTTGTGTCAAGAGTGCTTCGGAAGTAGTGTCAGGTGGCAAGGGAGCTTGGGAATGTGCTGCTAGCTGAGTTGACGAACAAGTAAATCGTCCAGCTGGTGGTACTGTGGAAGGTGTTGCAAGAACTAGGGTTGTCTCTGCTTGTTTGTTGGCAGCTATTTGTTTCTGTTTGGCTTGTTCTGCAGCTCGTTTAGCATGGGATACCCTGTTGGTACAATTTTCTGCTGAACTTTGACCTTTTATTGCACCATCAGTACCAGCAGAATCTGCAGGATTGTTGCGCTTCCCTTTCCCTGTCGTTCTGTCTTGCTTCCTCTTTTTCTGTGCCATGTTAAGTCAAGCCGACAAGAAAAACGAATAACAATTTAGTTCTTCAGAACAAATGTACTTTGATGTAAGAACATGGTGTGATAGACAGATATTGTATGTTCTACAAACAGGAACACGTGTCTTAGTCACAAGTATAATGTGTAAAGTAAGCAGATGCAATTCAACAAAATTAGAAGCAATACAAGCTAGACATCATACATAACATGCAACCACATATAAAAGTGCCAAGTTAGAGTGAGCACCTTTGATGGTGCACTAGGGGAGATGTGCTCATCACCAACACAGCTACGTTGAGTGTCTATGCATGTGTTGTCTTGGAAATCATCTTGGGGGGATGGACGAGTAGAATATGTAGAGGCCCTCCATTTGGAAGGAGCACCTTCATCCGCTGCCTTGCTAACTTCCTTCCGCTTTATTGATTTTGAATTGTCTAGTAAAACTGACAAGAAAAAGCAATAAAACTCACTCTTCAGAACTTATTCGTGCATAGTATTGACAATCACTACTTTGATGTAAGGTAAACACATGATTCCAGGATGGAATAATACGAAAAACAGGACGGCATGGCATATTCACAACTGTTTGTGTAAACTAAGCAGAAACCATTTCACCAAATAAGAGGCAATGCAAGCTAGACACCACGTGAAAGATGCAACCAATATGACTCTACCAAGTTAAAAGTGTCCCATCATAAATGGCATTTCAACAAATTAGAAGCAGCGCATGCTATAAATCATATCAAAGATGCAACTAATATCACACTGCATATACTGAAGGTGTCTCGTCATATTGATTTATGCGGGATACAAAAAAAACAATAGTTTTATGTGAGGACATGCTTAATAGATAGATGTACTATGTACTAAATACAGGAAGGCGTGTCACATTAATAGGTATAATGTATAAGCTAAGCATAATAGCACATGCAGTTTAACCAGATTGGAAGAATTACAATCTAGACACCATATGCAACATGCAACCACATATCACGCTGCCAAGTTAGAGCAAGCACCTGCGATGCTAGTGTAGGGGAAATGCGGTAATCAACTACAGAGCTACGTTCACTATCTTCATCTAGCCTTGCTGTTTCTTGAGAATCATGTTGGGAGGCTAACGCTGCATTCTTTAAATGAGAAGTATTCCACTTGTGTGACTGCCTCATCATAAGTGATTGATGAGGGATACACAAGAACATTAGTTTGATGTAAGAACATGGTTAATACACAAATGTACTAGTATGTACCAAAAACAGAAAGGCATGTCATACTCAAAGGTATAATGTGTAAGCTAAGCAGATGCAATTTAACCAAATTGGAAGCAATACAAGCTAGACATCCGGCTGGATTGGTGAGCATGATCATCTAGGACCTGGGAGCCTGGTGGGAGGCGGGCTGCTTCACCACCGTCGCGGCTTTTTAGTTGGCTTCTAGGTGATGCCTCTCTTTGCTGGGCTTGTCACTAGCTCGGCAAGTGCCCTGACTAGCTATTTGTCTTCTGGTGCTCACGGGATGGTGGTTCATGTAAAAAATATATTTCCTTATCTTAATAAAGACCGACTTCGGCCTTTTGAATACAAGCTAGACACCATATGCAACATGCAACCACATATGACACCGCGAAGTTAAAGAAAGCACCTGGGATGGTGGTTCATGGCGAGCGAGATCATCAACTCCAGAGCTACTTTTACCGTCTCCATCTACTGACACTTCACCCTTTATAACGCTGAAACGTGTCTTGCCTAAGCCCGAAGAAATCTGGAGCTGCTTCTCTCTTTTATTTCGTGCTTCTATCAACTGATTGGCAGAGTCTGAAATACCCATGCATAAAAAAACAATAGTGAGAGTATGGGTGAAGTGTGTGCATATCTAAAGAACTGTAAAAGTAGCAGATAGCAGGTGGCTGAAAAATAAATGACAAGAAACATATGATAGCTCTACAACATTGCCTGGCAAACAAAATTAGATTCTACTTCGTACGATTTTGTAATATATGAGCACAGGGATGGCTGGGAAATGCAGGTACTCCTCTAACACACCACCACATGTGGTCATGTCAAGATAACAGCCGACTGAAAATAAATAGGTCAGTAGATTTTCTTAATGAACCGTCCGATCTATAAGGAACAGGTAGATGGCCTTCGTCTACCTCCCGCCAGTCACTGTTGATGATCTTTCTTGAACCGCCAGCGACCACCGGCCCAGACCCCTGCCTCCGCCGCCCCGCCCTCCCCTCGACCTCACACCACCGCCGTGCTTGGCAGCGCCCCCAGGCCATCCCTTTAATCCCGGCCGACCTCCAGATCGGGCGCTAGTAGCTCTAGGCCCCACACGCCCCTAAGATAAACACTGAGGTGCTGCTTCCTCGGCGTAATAGGCGGACTAGCGCCTGTTACGCCAGGGAATGCTTCCGTTAATTGGGAATCAACTGGCCAGTAATTGAAATTCAGGGGGGCGATGGACCTCTAGCTAAGGTGAAATAGTATATGAGGAGAAACCTTGTGCATCGCGAGTTACTAGGAACATCTAGTATCAAGAAGAAGCGGTCAACTAGTGTCTTCCATGGGATGAATACCGTGCAAGCAGACACGTAAGATTGGCACGAATAAGGGAAGAGGAGTACCCTTATCGGTTTCCAGTGTGGTCTCCTCCATATGTCGCGGCGATCTTCTTTTTTCTCCTGGGGGAACCGATGTTTTGGAGAACCGTGGATTCTTGGACAAACCCATGGCCAAATTGTTGACTGTGTTGTTGTGGCCATATATCGGCAGAGGGGAAGCAGATCCGAGGCGGCGAAGGACGGCGTAGCAGGAACAGCTCCGGTGCGGTGGAGGGTGGCGAAGTTGGAGCGGCAGTGGTGAGGCACAGGACATCGTGGTTGAACTGGCTCGGGTACAGACGGCTCGGCCTCGGCTTCAACTACTAGCCGTGGAGGGCGTTGCGGTTGAGGTTGCGGTGGACGACGACATCAGGGTATCGGCTCCGGCGTGATGGAGGAGGGCAGTGGTTGATGGGTGGAATGGGGTGGCGGACGGAGGACGCCGGGGTTTCGCGGCTGGTGGAGAGGTAGTTTTTGCGCCCACGGAGTACGAATGGG
>NC_057814.1:127981448-128158782 GCF_018294505.1 Triticum aestivum | reverse complement strand
GTCTGGGACGCGCTTGTTTTTGGCTTTTTTAAACAGAAGATGGGACGCGCTTGTTTGAAATTTGGGGAAAGTACAAACTTTGCCCCCCTCTTAAATTTCGGACCTACTGCGGGTCGGGGGTAGGATGGTAATCCCAGGTGTCCCAAATAGTGGGCGGGAGCGATTTCGGCTGCGCGCATGTGTGCTTAGGCGGCCATTGTGTATGAATGTTTTTTGGAGGCGGTTGTGTGGCGTCTAGATGAAGCTACAAACCTACCCCGGTTTAGACCTTTGGACGTCGGGCCAGTAGGTTTCACGGGTCGGAGTTATTAGAAAAGTAATTTCCTTGTACTACCAAACATTGGTCTCACGCGGTTTCGGGCGAGTAGAGGCTCTTTTGGCGCTTTGTTCGAAATATTGAAACACAAGCATTCACGTTTAGAGTACTCTTGAACTTTGAGGATTGACCTAAATAGACAACGTTAAGTTTGACCTTGTATGTTTGAAAACCTCATTAAATTATCCGGTTCTTTTTGAAATTATGACACTTGAAAATCCTATAACTACGATTATTTTGGAATGGAGGAGCTAAATTAGAATCTATTTTGTACACGGCTACATATGCTATTATGTACAAAATGAGAGCAAAGATTGGTGCCCCCATAATTTAGGTATGGTTTACAAATGCCATGATATCAAATTCAAATAATTGAATGGACTTCATGTTGAATTCGATTTTTTTAAACCACCTTAAGTTGAATTCAAATGTATGCTAGTTCATAGGTAGCTATTTATAATGTTCATTGTGTAACTTTCGTATGTATAATGTGCTTTACACACACAACATGAACTATACTCACGTTTATATTCGATTGCGAAAGCGATGCATTGTCTGGAGTTCAAAATACTAACTATGTGGATCAATTGTGTCGAATAATAACATAGACATGCTCAAATTCGATAGAATCTAGATGTCTGATGGATCAATGACCGCTCCTTACGCGAATTGCAAATATCATGATCCCATCCTAATATTTGGATACAATTTATATCTTTAATCAATGTGTAGAGCAGTCTTTCATGTGTAGTCTCACTCTCCATCGGTGGTCTCTCACACATGCTCACACACTCTCTCCCGAGGTGTCTTTCTTGCATACATGCTCTCGATATAACCCTCCCTCCCTCTCGTAACCATTTACGACTGTTTTCACTAACCTTTATCACAAGCACTCTTCCTCTCGCAAGCATACACACTCACAATCCCCATCGACCCTTTCTATATACATAGACCTGCCTACGTATCTCCTGTATGCACATTATCTTTAGGCCTGTCTCTCACGCATTGTCTCACACCTCTCTTCCTAATCGACGAGTATGATTCTAGCAGAGCATTCTGTAGGATGCCCCTTAAAGTTAGGTTGGATGAATAGTAATATCAGAGACAAAGGGGTTACCTTAGTCCGAGAACCTAGGGTTACAAATCCTAGCCGGCTTTGTCAGTGGACATAGAGTCCTTCACAATTATGCTATCTTTGTCTTGTATGACTAGTCATCCATGGGTCTCCCTAAATGCGTCACGGGCTGACCAATGTGACGCATGACGGAACCGAACGAAGGGCCTCACCTCAACCCACCGGACCTCACGCGGTGACACACTGTCGGTGTGGAACGACACCTATGGGATCACAAGAATCCCTACTATGGTTGCCGGGGCGCAGGGTTGCGAGAAGAGCAGGATTACTAATCAGCACAAGGATCGTTTACCCATGTTCAGGCCGCGAAGATGCGTAAAACCTTAGTCCTGCTTTGGTGGGTGTATTTCAGAGAGTTCTTGAGCTCTCAAACTAGCTATGGTGGGGTCCGTGGTTCCAAAGAGCCGAATCCCTCTCCAGTATGCCAAGGGCCTCCTTTTATAATCGAAAGGGGCTGCCACAGTGGCACACAGGAGGTGGAAAGGCGTACAGTACTACGAGCTTATCGCTCGTATTACAGGACAAGACGCATTTAATGCGTCGCTGAGGTGTCCCCTAGCTTTATCGGGGACGGGAGCGAGGCCCGTCCCATCCGTCGCCGCTCCTCCTTGCTTCGACACGCGCCCTGGCTAGCGATGCAAGCGGCACCATGTAGGCAGGCAGGCAGCTGAGGTGCCGTGGTGGTGGGGCCTTCACGAAGATCTGCATGTCGCCACGCAGGTGTGTGCTTAGTTGGCCTGGAAGTTGCATGTTGCCACACAGGAGCCTGCCCAGCTGGTTGGGCTGGTAGCTGCATGCGAACGGCGGTGGTGATTTGGTTGGTGCGGGCCGGGCAGTGGCCCTGCTGGCGTCCTCGGTGAGAGCCTTGCCGGGTGGCCCGGCAAGGGTCTTGCCGGGGTCTTGTGGCTCTCCTCGGCAAGGATCTTGCGGAGGACCGTTGTCTTTTAATCCTCATCTGATCTTGAATATTCCTTGTCTTCACAAAGATCTGCATGCCACCATGGAGGTGCCTCCCGAGCCCTAGTTCCAACGTGGTTGGTTGAGTTGGAGCCCGTGGGCTCGAGGGTGGCTCACTCCACTGGCGTGGGCGAGCCGCCCCGGCAATGGCCTTGCTGGGGCCTCTGAGGCTGCCCCCGGCAAGGATCTTGCCGGGGGAACCTGCTTCGCCTCTCTGCTTCTTTGTTGTCTCGGTCTTGGCGTTGCTCTGGCTCTCTTGGGCTTTGGTTTCACCTTGGTTCACCTCCCCTGTTCTGCTTGGTGTGGCCGCGGGCGCGGCTCCAACTGTCTGTGCATAGGTAAAGCGGTACAAAGGTGCGCCCCCTCTTTTGTACACCGAAAGGAGCCCCCGGGCCTGGGACACACAAAAGCGCGACACATTGTTGGGCCAGGCCCAAAACGGTGCGCGGGCAGGCGGGGCAGTTTTTATCGCGGTAAAACTTTTCGCGCGCTGCGCTTCCCACGACCCGCGTTGAATGCGCGACTTGGAGGGGTGCGCGTGACGTGGGCGGCATGCGTGGACCGGTTTCCGCATGCATGCGTCATGTCGCAGTAAAGAGGCGGCTCACGCCTTCCCCGTAAAAAGAGGGAGGCGTGGAGGCGCGGCTCATTTACTGAATGGGGCCGGGTTGCGGTCTTCAAGGCATCCACACCCCACGATCACGGGGTGGGGAGAGGTCGCTTCACCCGTCCCCTCGGTTCTGCACGATCGCCACGCGTCCTTCATGCGCCTGGGGTGGCAAGCGGTGGAGGCGGGAAACTGGGTCGTCGCTGGTTGGGGCAGCGGGTCGGTCCCGATTCCCTGCGCCTCTGGTGTCTGGAGTGGTCGAGCGCGGCGGCTGAGCCCCGACCCCGCCCCTTTATAAGGAGAGGGAAGGGGGGATGGCATCCCGCATTCTTCTATCTTCTATCTCCTCCTGCTTCTACTTCTTCCTCTCTCTCTCCATGGAGAAAGGGAATCCCGGCCCTTCGACGATGGCGGTGAGGGTCGCCGCCCGACAGCGCGTCCCCCCTCCTCCTGAGCCTGTGGTGGCGGAGCCGGACATGAGGGGAAGGCAGAGGGGGCGAGGCCGTGGGCGAAGCCGTGGCAGAGGTCGTGGTGATCGGGGAAGAGGAGGACGGGGCGGCGCACCGGCCTCGCTCCCGCCAATGATGCCCTTCCCGACGGAGGGCCACGTTGAAGACCAGCCCTGCGAGTTCTTCATCAGGCTGCGCCGGCCTCCGCATCGTCGTCTTCCCGACGGAGGGCCACGTTGAAGACCAGCCCTGCGAGTTCTTCATCAGGTTTGCTCGGGTGATGGAGCGTGACCCGCCCCAGACCCTCAGGTTGCACATGAGGGGCTGTGGGAATGGGGGCACGTGGGTTGACGTCGACTTCCCGGCTCCTCGGGTCATGTACCTCCGCCGCGGATGGAAAACGTTCGCCCGCATCCACAGCCTGACGGCGGGGCTTGTCCTCTACTTCAAATTAATGGACGATGGCCTGCTCTCCGTCAAGGTCTTCGGAGAGTTCGGAACTCGCCTGAAGTGCTGCGTGGAGAGCTCCTCCGACGGAGACTCCGACGATGGAAGCACTTCCTCAAGCGAGAGTGATGAGGAGGACAGCGGGGCAGATGACGGGGACGAGTCTGACTAGGCGTCGGACGCCCCGCGCCTGGGCGGGTGTGGCAGCAGCAGCATCTGCACCTGGCCGCTCCTCCGGCGGGGTTTCGCCGGGGGAAGGGCCAGCTCCTTGAACTTCTCGGGGCCGTCTCCTTGGGCGGCCGGCGTCGGGAGGCTGCGGAAGAGAAAGAGGGCGGGCGGCAAGGCCGTCAACTCGGAGTACGCAGGCACCGACGCCTTCATCGCGTATTGGCGGTCCTGCCGCCTCGTCTTCCAGCTCCTTTCCCGGCACCGTCATCACCGGCCCACCCTTGGGTAGCCACCGAGGTGTTCACTTGGTGCTTTCTGCTGCTCGTAGCTCACCTAGGCGCCCCTTTTGCCCTTCAGCCTTCTTGACCTGCCACCTGAGGAGAGGGACAAGAAAGGGATTACGGGCATCTCATCTCTTTTTAGCTTGTAAGCCTTCGGGCCTTCGTTAAATTTAGAACTTGTAATCCCCTTGCTCATGTTTTTCATTCCGTATGAACTGTACCTGTATGGGATGTTTTTAATGAAAAAGGGATGTTTGTCGGGTTTTTCGTTCATGGGTAGACCCCGCGACAAGGAGCGAATCCTTGTTACTATTCAAGATAAACGTTTTTCGCCCGGCAACAGGCCTTGCCGCTCCCCTCACTTTGCTCGACCATTCTCGCGTTCTATCTCCTTGCCGCCGCGGCTACAACCAAATCTGGACCCAGGAGGTAATCCTTAGGTATAGGAAAAAGGGGAGCACGGTAGCTTGGAGATAAAATGAGGTTTCACATGCCCCAGTTCCTTTCCGAAATGCATGACAGGGGATGAAAGACTTATCTGGATCTGCAGCCCCCGGCAACCTTGTCTTGCCACGGTTGGATCCTTGTACTTGCAGCTCCCGGCAACTCTGGTTTTGCCGGGGTCGGGACGCCGGTCCATTCCCTTTCTTCCAAGTAGCTCAGCAGAAGTGCTCATGTGCCTTGCAAACCAAAGGAGGACAGAAAAGAACAGAGAGACGCGCACTCGACCTCTAGGCTAGGGGTTGGTCGCCGCTAAGCACTATCAACCCTAACCAAGGAAGAGACTCGACCTAGCATGCATGCTATAACTTAGGGCGCCAGCGCTTCATTTATTTGTGCTCAGGGTCTGCGCCTGGCTTTGTACAAAGGGTTACATGCCTTGCCGGCAAGGCTTGTACAAAAGGTGGCATGTCGGGGGCCCGGCAAGCCACGCCTTATGGGTAAAACTTGCGAAGATGCTCGATGTTCCAGGAGTTACTCACTGGAACGGCATCTTCGGTCTCCAGGTGGACTGCACCAAGCCTGGTGAATCGTATTACCCAATAAGGGCCTTCCCACTTCGGCGTCAACTTGTTGGAATTCTTGGCTGACTGAACGCGCCAAAGAACAAGGTCGCCTTCTTCAAAGCTTCGGGCATGAACTTTGCGGCTATGGTAGCGGCACAAGGCTTGTTGGTAGCGTGCTGCTCTCACAGCCGCCCGAAGACGATCTTCCTCAAGGAGCGTCGCGTCATCTTGCCGCAACTGCTCTTGCTCAAGCTCATCATAAGCGAGCACTCGAGGTGACCCGTATATGAGTTCCGTGGGGAGAACTGCCTCCGCCCCATATAAAAGGGCAAAGGGTGTCTGACCGGTGGCTCAGCTCTAGATTTCTTGCTCTTGCCAGTAGAGCTCTCTGGCACGCCCTCGACGGTAGCACAACACTCCGAGGAGGTGCGCTTGCCGGAGTGGGTGCGAGAGGTCTTGCCGGGCTTCTTCTTCCCTCCCGGGGCTTCAGTAGCAGGAGCAAGTGCCTTGACTGCAGCTGCTGTAACTGCTTCACGGTAGAGTTGGTCGGCACAAATCAGCGCGTCCTTATTGTCGGAGGGGATGGAGATGATGGTCAACGGCCCGGGCATCTTTAGCATGTTTTAGGCGTAGTGTGATGCCGCCATGAACTTGGCTAGTGCCGGGCGGCCGAGGATCCCGTTGTAGGGCAAGGGGATCTCGGCCACATCGAAGACGATCCTCTCCGTCCTATAGTTCAACTCTCAAAATGTCACGGGCAGTGTGACCTTCCCCTTCAGCTGGCTCCTCCCCGGATTGACCCCTTGAAACGTGCCCGTTTCCTCGAGGTCTCCATCAGGGATTTGCAGCCTCTTGATCACGACGGGCGAGATCAAGTTCAGGCCGGCCCTGCCATCAACCAACATCTTGTTCACCTTGAGGTTGCCTATCGTTGGTGAGACCAACAATGGCAAACCACCGACCGCGGTTATGCGGTCAGGGTGGTCCTCGGCGTCAAAGATGAGGGGCATGCTGGACCACTTCAGCGGCTTCTGAGCGTCGAACGACGGCTCCGCTGCTGTAATCTCACGCGCCCACTGCTTGAGCTGGCAGTGAGAAGTATGCAGCGAGGCACCACCATCGACGCACATGGCCTCCGTAGCCTTCTGGAACTCTTGCTCACCGGACTCTCATCCTCACCGTGATCATCGTCTTCTTGTTTCTTGTCACGGCCCCGGGCGGGCCTCTCTTGCTGGTTGTCCTTGTCGGGGCGGCTCCCTTGGCCGGAACGCTTCTTGCCAGATCCCTCGGCACCGTCGTGACCTTTCTCCTTGTCCCGCCTTTCATACTCGGCCTTTTGCTTTTCAGCAAGCAGCTCGACTTGCCGGCAGTTCTGGAGGTCGTGGCCCTTGGTGCGGTGGATCTTGCAGTACGGCTTGCCGGAGCCCCCTGGCTTGTCGGCAGCTGCTAAGGCCCGGCAGGTGGCGCACCCGGCAATCTCCTTGTCGGGGCCGTCTGCCTTGACCTTCTTGGCAGCGCCGGTGTCGTCAGATCCTTCAACGGCAAGCACGGCCTTGTCCTTGCGTTTCCTGTTGCGACGCCGGCCCTTCTTTGTCGGGGTGGTGGCGTCTTCGTCGGTAGAGTCGGTTTCCGTGCCGGCGTGTTTGCCGGGGTACTTCCTTCCCTCTTCAGCCCGGGCGCATCTATCGGACAGAACGTAGAGTTCAGCCACATCCTTAACCTTGGTCATCGCCAGCTCTTCGCGCATCTTGCGGTTGCGCACGTTCTGATGGAACACGCTGATCACAGCGGCGGGATGAACGTCGGGGATGTTGTACTGCACCCGGCTGAATCTCTGGATGTACTTGCGCAGGGTTTCCCCTTCCTTCTGGGAATGATAAGCAGATCACTGGCCTGGCCATGAGCTTGGTGGCCTCGTGTGAAGGTGCCAACGAACTCATGGCACAGATCCGACCAAGAAGAAATAGAATCCGCCGGCAAGTGCATCAACCAAGACATAACATTGGGCTTTAGTGCCAGCGGGAAATAATTGGCGAGCACCTTGTCGTCGCGAGCTCCGGCAGCCTGCATCGCGATGGTGTAGATGCTGAGGAACTCGGACGGATGGGTCTTGCCAGTGTACTTCTCGCCGACGTCGGGCTTGAACGTGCGGTGGGACGGCCACTGGAACTGCCGCAGCTCACGGGTAAAGGCCGGGCAGCCCACCTCGTAAGGCAGGCTGCCGGAGGCCCCGGTGCTGGGTGGTCCATAGCAGGTCCCGCCCGCTTGTCTGACTGGTCGCGTGTATCACGCCGGCGCTCAATAGTGGTTCGAACATCTTCGTGAGCTCGCTCTCGAAGAACTTTGCGCTGGTCGCGATGGGTCCGCGGGTCGGATGACGCTATAGAGATGCTATCACAAGCGTCGTCACGACGGGCAGACGCCCGCGGCGGCTGGCGAGGGGGAGGAGAGTGCACCGTGGACGCAGCTCCCCCGGTCCTCCCAGCGCCAGCACGTGGTGGCTCGGTGAAGTGCCGACCCAAGGGCCCCGCTGGTCGCGGATCGTCTTTGTTGGTGACGGCGACGAGGCTCCGGATGGTGGCCCTCCACTCGTCGAGCTTCTCCGCAGCAGGAGGGAAGTCGAGGAGCAGCTGCGCGCGCGCCAAAGCTTCTGCTGGCATGGGTGGTGGCGACAGCTGCGTGGAATGTGGCGCGCTTCGACTTCTAACCACGTTAGAAGGAGCTCCGTCACGACCCGGCGGCTGCGCGCCATTTTCGCCAGCACTTCGGCGGGCATGCTGAACTTCTTCATCCTGCGGACGACGCACATGGCTCTTCCCACGGCAGTATCCAGGGTCACTGGCGTGGTGACGCTGCTCGTCGCGTACACCATGGGAAGAGCGCGCAGTGGTCGCCGGCGTGGGCGTCTTGGAGGTTGCTGCGCCGCCCGTGGGTAGCACAACGAGACTCTTGGAGGGCCCCGCGCCGCCTGCGGGGGGCCCAGCCCCATCTTTAGACTTGGTGGTGTGCGGCCTGTCGCCTGGCGCGCGAACGGCGCCGCTCGCCAGGCTCTGACTGCCAGGGCGATGTTGGTGCCCGCGGACCGCGGCTCGGGTTCTGTCCGCGACCGGGCCGCTGCTCGCCCGTGCTGGCACGGGCCGTTCGGCCCCCGACGAGCCGATCGCCGTGGCCGTCTTCTTATTGGGAGCCATGGGGATGAAGAAACGCTAGGCTAACTACTAGACCAGATTCTCACAATTGCGCCCCCTACCTGGCGCGCCAAAGATGTCGGTGTGGAACGACACCTATGGGATCAGAAGAATCCCTACTATGGTTGCCGAGGCGCAGGGTTGCGAGAAGATCAGGATTAGTAATCAGCACAAGGATCGTTTACCCAGGTTCGGGCCGCGAAGATGCGTAAAATCCTAGTCCTGCTTTGGTGGGTGTATTTCAGAGAGTTCTTGAGCTCTCAAACTAGCTATGGTGGGGTGCGTGGTTCCAAAGAGCCGAATCCCTCTCCAGTATGCCAAGGGCCTCCTTTTATAGTCGAAAGGGACTGCCACAGTGGCACACAGGAGGTGGAAAGGCGTATAGTACTACGAGCTTATCGCTCGTATTACAGGACAAAATGCATTTAATGCGTTGCTGAGGTGTCCCCTAGCTTTATCGGGGACGGAAGCGAGGCCCGTCCTGTCCGTCGCCGCTCCTCCTTGCTTCGACACGTGCCCTGGCCAGCGATGCATGCGGCGCCATGTAGGTAGGCAGGTAGCTGAGGTGGCGCGGTGGTGGAGCCTTCACGAAGATCTGCATGCCGCCACGCAGGCGTGTGCTGAGTTGGCCTGGAAGCTGCATGTTGCCACGCAGGTGCCTGCCCAGCTGGTTGAGTTGGCAGCTACATGCGAACGGCGGTGGTGATTTGGTTGATGCGGGCCTGGCAGTGGCCCTGCTGGCGTCCTCGGTGAGAGCCTTTCCGGGTGGCCCGGCAAGGGTCTTGCCATGGCGCGCTGTCGTCCCCGGCAAGGATCTTGCCGGGGGTCTTGTGGCTCTCCTCGGCAAGGATCTTACTGAGGACCGTTGTCTTTTAATCCTCATCTGATCTTGAATATTCCTTGTCTTCACAAAGATCTGCATGCCACCATGGAGGTGCCTCCCGAGCCCTAGTTCCAACGTGGTTGGTTGAGTTGGAGCCCATGGGCTCGAGGGTGGCTCACTCCGCTGGCGTGGGCGAGCCACCCCGGCAAGGGACTTGCCGGGGCCGCTGAGGCCGCTGAGGCTGCCCCGGCAAGGATCTTGCCGGGGGAACCTGCTTCGCCTATCTGCTTCTTTGTGGTCTCGGTCTTGGCGTTGCTCTGGCTGTCTTGGGCTTCGGTTTTACCTTGGTTTGCCTCCCCTGTTCTGCTTGGTGTGGCCGCAGGCGCGGCTCCAACTGTCCGTGCACAGGTAAAGGGGTACAAAGGTGCACCCCTCTTTTGTACACCGACACACACCCTCTGCCCCCATGTCTCGTTATCTTCTCACACCCACACATACCAACACAGACACCACACACAAAAAATATAGTCTCCTGGTGCCTCTCTATCCACTCCCCCTTGCATATACACACTCAAGGGAATCTCTCGCCGTGACATCATATTCGCCTCTCTCTCTCTCTAGACCACTCTCATTTCTCATGCTATCTCTCCCACGCCCCCCTGTCGGCCCCTCTATCCATGCCTCTCTCGAATACGTAATACACTCACATACCTCTCTAGGCCCTGCCAAATACATCAACAACACATTCACACATGTTACATCACGTACCCCATTGATCTAAAAAGCCCTCTATTCACGTTTATTTCGCATACAACATTCCTTTTCAATAAAGTGTGGCCAAAAAAATATTTTAGAATTTCTACATATATACAACATTACAAAGTTATATGGAGGAGTATGAACGCTTGCATTGCATGGTGCCCACAATGATATTTATTCCGCACTGTGAATTTGTATATTTTTATACTATATATAAACTTAGTCATAATAAAGAGAAACGAAGAGCATCTCTATCTCCATCGCATACCCCCCCCCCCTCTATGCCCCTTTCACGTATGCACACAAACTATCCCCAGGTCCTCTAAAAGTAAGCCCCCAGCACATTCACACATGTTTCATCTTTCTCTCGCGATATATATAGTGACGATAATTGTGTTTGAAGCGAAAAGCACAATACGTACATTGGACTTCAGAATCCACTCATTACGGTCACAATTTACGTTTTGTGGTTATTATACAATCACGGGCTCACCATACAACTCTGTATTTTCTCAAGACACGACTAGTTGACCAGTTAAACGCTCCACGTGGCACCTCTAGTGTTGCATCACATTATCTCACTACCATCGGGCCCACCTGTCGGCTTGTATATACTCTACATCTACACTCTTATAAAATACTAGCAAGATGCCCATGCATTGCACGGAACATCAAGATGCATTTGTATGAGTAGTTTATCTTGTGGGAGAAAAGGATGAACAAGGGAAGGCCTTATTTGCAAGTGTGGAGAGGGGTGTGGGTATCTTTTGCAAAATTGCCATAGTTTCCTTCCTATCCATCAGATATAGATCGGACGGCCTATATTGCAGGATGGCAGGCACACGATCATCACCGACTATGTTTTTGTAAGAGTAGGGATAAAATACACTCTTATAAAAAACAGAGTTGGTGATGATGGTGTGCCTGCCATCCTGCAATATAGGCCGTCCGATTTTTATCTGACGGATAGGAAAGAAACTATGACAATTTTGCCTAAGATGTACCCACACACCTCTCCACATTTGCAAATAAGGTCTTCCCTCGTTCATCCTTTTCTTTCACAAGATAAACTAGTCATACAAATGCATCTTGATGTTACGTGCAACGCACGAGCATCTTGCTAGTATGAATGAAAACAAACGACAAAAAAATATTGGACGGTTGTTCGAAGTCATGACCGCGGGCACAGCAGACAAGGTGTCCTTGTATTGGTATGATGAGCCGTCTGTTTTAACACACAGGAGCTGGTGTGGTGATTATACACACATGCACGCATGCACACGAACTGCATGCACTCAACACTCACACGAACACATGCACCCATGCACGCACGCAACACTCACACGTACACATGCAGCCACGCACGCACGCAACACTCACACGTACACACGCACGCATGCATGCACACACCAGTACACCACACGACCAACACACACTCTCACGCTCAAGTGCTCAACCTACACGTGCATGCGCACACATCAGGCCCTGACAGACACATACACAACCAGGTGATTCCCGCGCACGGGGTGGAGTCTTGTCGCGCCTGCATAAATTTGTGTTTATCTGACCTTTTCACTATGCGAACTGACAGGTGGGACCCACAAGGAACGTGGTCAATTTAACTAGTCAACATGGTGCCACGCAGACTATTTGGCCGGTCAACAGAGTGCAATCCGATGCTGAACCATGAGCAAGTGACTGTATAATCACCGCAAAACATATATAGTGATCGTAATCAGCTTATTCTGATGTTCGGTGAACGTATTACGCTTTTCTCTCTATAGGCCCTCCAAAACTACATCTCTACACGTTCTCGCATGTTACATCTAACAACTATGCAATACAGCACTACTACTACTCTCTAACACAATAAATCATATGTGTTTTTAGTTTTACTAGATATCATATTGTTACTTAATTATTCAGTTTGCATACATTAAAATTGCCTTTGAAATGTATGGCCAGTATCATATACCGCGCGGGAAAAATCCCGCCCTTTCCTGTTTAATCGGGTTTGTATCGATGGATCGTGCGAAACAACAAAACTATAGTACTATATACAGTACAAGTGACAGTTCACTGGGCCGTCATGTCGTGTACTCCTCCGTCGTAAGAGTGGAGCGCTCGCTTTCATAAACCTTCTAGTCCCTTTCACCGACATGTGGGGCATCAAGCTACCGGGTCCACGTGCCATTCCTGAATACAGTGCAGAGCAGCCGGAGTGAAGCACCCAGTCATGGCGCCGGCGTAGTAATGAGCAATGAGGCGTCAAATCACAAAGCTGCACCTTTCCCGCAGTTAAGTTGGAGGGATGAAGTAAGAATGCTAAAAAAAGAAGTTGGAGGGACGAAGCAACCATCATTTCACTCGTTGCTGAATCCGCTTCTCCCTCATCTTCTTCAAGTTAACCACGTGTTGCTTCTGCCGTTGTTCTACCTCATGTGGGAAGCGGATCGGCATGGTAAAGCACTGACACATGGGACCGCATGTTAGCAAACCGCCAGGACAACGTCCTCTAAAAATAAGAAACCTCCCCCGCCATCCGCGCGGCAAAATCACCTCCTTTTTACTAATCTTGATTCTATAATTTTTTAGATCAATATAACTGAGATTTATATAGATAGCACACAGGAACAAAACCAAGTGGTACGGTTAAGGGCATCCACAATGTGTAGCCAAATGTGAAAATAGCTTTTGGCATCGTGGGAACCATTGTGGACGGTGTTGCCAAAGCCAAAAGGATGGAACCGAAGCTCCCTGATTGATTGATTGATTGAAGGAATAGAAAAATGCAACGTCTCTCCTCTTTCTCCCGTGCTTGGGCGCATGTACAGTATAGAGGACAGAGTCTACTCCCCTGTCCCTTCTATCACAAATCACAAAGCAGTGAGGCGTCAAATCACAATGCACGGACGAAGCAACCATCATTTCACTCTTCGCTGACTCCGCTTCTCCATCGTCTTCTTCGAGAAACCATCTCACCGCACTAAGCTGGACAGACGACACTATTGTGTACGAGTAGTACTAGTACATTTACGCGTCCTTTGGTTGAACGGACTTCCTGGATGCAAATAAGGCGGTTGTCTTGGCTTGCAGGCGGCACTTGCGAACGACTTACCGTGGTCTCCCTCAATGGTGTTCTCCATCGAACGCACTTCGCCAAACCACAACGTTCGAGATATCGTCGACGTCACCGCAATGGGGAAGGAAGTCAAATATAGTTACTACCTCCATTTTTTTGTACACAAGGCCAGTATATCAAAATTACAATTTGCAAAAGGCCACTAACACTAATCAAGGCCAAATTGATTGGGTTTGCCTCGTACTAGCAACCAAGGACATTAATATCCCCCGCATGCATGCGGAAGTGAGAAGGTTGGTTTGCATGGCGCCGCATTAATCAAGCGATGAGGAGTGAGATGGTTAGCTCTTTGGGCTTTGGAGAAAAAAATACGCAATAATTGACACGTGAAACGAGGATTTGTATCGATTAATCCCACGAAGGAAAACCCCGCCTTTCTTTTTTAACACTAGTACTCCTAGTACGTAGTACTACGTACTTATCCTGTTTGGGTCTAGGCCTTCCATTGCCATACTTCGCCACACATTTTTGCCAAGCTTGCCTAAAGTTTTCAAAATGAAAAGGAGGTACACTTGCACACGGCTGTCGCGGTCGCACCGCACCCTCACACGGTCGCTCCTGCACGCCGCGGTCGCACCGCACCCTCACATGCATAGCCGCTACTGCACGCCGCAAACCCAACCAAGGGAACGCACCTTCACTGACACGTGTTGTCGCATGTGAACAAACCAAACTCAGCCATCCTACCGCTGACACATAATTTTCGTTCATAGAGTATGTTTATCCAACCGCATGTTGGGGAGTATCCGTACGGCCCGTGCGGTGGTCTGTTGGGGAAGAAGAAGAGGTGAGGAAGAAGGGTTAGGAGACGTAGGATATTCATCCAACCGCCTGAAATGGTAGACCGACCCAAGTCAGGCGACTTGCATAACAATATATGTTTTTACACAGCAAAAGATCCATAAAAACAACAACATAAAGAAAAACTATCACTGCTCGCGGAATGAGACGGCCTCGTCGTCTTTGGCTGCCGGCGCGAACCAGCCGTAGCTGTCGACGTGTGTCTCCGCACCGTGGTTGTCCTCGGCCTCCAGCTACTTGTTCACGCGGAGCGTGCGGGTGCTCTGCACGGACGAGAGCACCGCCCGGTTCCGCCTGCAGGAGGGCCTCGATGGCAGCGGCATCCACGCGCTCCGCGTCGAGTCGAGCCTCCGCCGCCCGGTTCAAGTCCAGGACGTCCGGTTCCGCCTGCAGGAGGGCCTCGATGAGAGCGGCATCCGCGCGCTCCGCGTCGAGTTGAGCCTCTGCCGCCCGGTCCTCCTTTAGTATTGCCAGGTTGAACCACTGGTCCGCCTGCACCATGGGGGACTCGGACGCCGGCACGAAGTCGACGTCCATCGTCTCATACCCATCGGGGGCCTTCTGCGCCGCGACCTCCGCCATGAACATTGGATCGGCTTCCTCCTCCTCGTAGCTTGGCTCCAGAGAACTCGGGAATTGGCCCGCCACAAAGCGAGCTTGGGAACGGAGGTCTCTGGCACCGACCGCCGCCGCGATTTCTGCGCGGCGCTCCGGCGTCAGCATCTTGTAGTACATGATCTTGCGGTGCACCATGGCTTTCCGGCGAACTAGGGAACGCTTGATGCGGGCTAGGGGATCGAAAGGTGGGGGAAGGGGCTGGAGATTAGGTGTGGTTTTAGGGCAGTGGGTGGTGTAGGCCGAGCAGCGAAGGTTCTGGTGTGAATAGTGGTTCCGGTGATGACCGGTCAATCGGTTTTGACTGTACATCGCTCTTGTCGTCTTGCGTTTTCGCTCGCTTGTGGGACCGCAGTTGAGAGCAAACCGACGTCCCTCCCCCTCCCCCGCCCGCGTCATTTTATGCGGAGTAAATAAAAACAGAGGGAGTATACTACGGATGAGGATCCCCTGACGTGGCCGAACCCATTGAGTAACTGACATGCAGGGCCTAGAAAGCATGGGGTCCGCCAGTAAGTGACCGAAAGGGAGGGTAAGGCAGGGATACGTATGTGAAAGGAGCTTCCAATGATATAATTTTCACATTATACTTCTCATGTACTATTAATCTTGTCAATAGTCAAATGCAGTTTTGAAAAACGCATTAGAGCATGGTTAATAATATAGCCAGTCGATGGCTATAAGGAACTGCCATGTCATCTATAGCCATCATCTATTATATGCACTCATACAGTAGTGTGGGCTATAAGGTTGGCTATTTCCCGCGAAAAAAATTATAAGGTTGGCTATTGTATTATAACTTTTTTCCATCTCCTCTCCATCTCTTTCTTCATATTTATTGTACGTATTTAACTAGGAATGCGTATATAGCTAGGCTCTTGCATGAGAGCTCACTCCCCTTACTTTTTCACATCTCTCTCCTCCAAACTAAGACGTGAAGCGACACGTAGTGGAGGCAAAGTGAAACTTCAAACGAACCGTTTGTTTGTATGCATGTCGGACAAATTACAAATAAACATTGGAAATACAAGCATGGTCTAGGCCCACATGCGAATGTTACTCGGCAGAATGTTCAAATGAGGTATGCGGGAGGATGGACTCGACCGGAGGGCGACATGATCGATGGAGAAGAGGGTTTGAGATGAATGAGAAATAAGCAAACGCCACATGATTATACTTGACCGGCTCAAATAAACAATAAGTTGTCTCTCTTGGCCTACATAGTGAAAGGCCTAATGCGCAACACAGAGCACTGACGCTCGAGTATGGCCAGGAAAATAGGGAAACCGACATGCGGGGCACACCTGTCGGGACGATGTAGCGCAAACTAGTCCAATGGAGGAGCTTGCCCACGACCTCCTAGCTCGCCACCGGCAACCGTTCATGTGGATCGTGGGGGCCAACAATGTGGCGCAGCTCCAGCACTGCCTCTGGACACAGTGACCGCGATGAGCGACACGCTCATCGTCGCTAGACACGATCGGTTTCAGTGTGCCGAGGGTGGCATTAGTGTTGTGGCACGACCAACAGCTAGTATGTTTGGTTTGTGCCCAAGGTTGCCCCATCAAAGCATCGGTAGCCAAAATTTTGGTTGAGGTTTTGGTTTCCCATGATTTGGCCGACATCGGCAAGAAAAATGAACTAGAGTTGGCTAGAGTTCATTGGCATTACAAAAAAATGGCAACCATCCATTTTTGGGTCATGACCAAAACCTCAAAAAAATGGCAACCATCCAAACAAAGACCAATCTTTGGGTCATGACCAAAATTTTGGTAAGGTGCACTTTGGCCACAATCCAAACACACCCCAACACCCAGCTTGTCGAGGATGCACGGGGCGTCGGGACGCGTCCGCGGAGTGGTGTAGCGCGGCCAACTGCATCCTCAGGACCTGAGACCATGCCGGGTCGTCTTGCTTTTTCAATGACATGCGTCGATCGCATGTGAGAAAAGGGCATCTCCAACGTTGCCATGACCGCAGCTGACTACCCTGGCACACCAAAATCCCTCGTCCCTCGCGCCGTCACGCGGTGCGTTCCCAGCCGGCGCCAGCTGCCCGCATTCATGCCGTCCTTCCGTATGTCGTCGTTAAGAGGCTCGGTGCCCGAGGAACCAACTCCGGTGACTTAATGACGCACCAGGACGCTTGGCCTCACCGGAATGCGCTACTTAAAGCGGCAACGCCCAGCTAACCTCCACACCATAGCGCATCGTCCTCCTACCTGGCAGCACATCCGCCATGACCGCAAGCACGAACGCTCTGTGGGAGAGCTTGTCTTCAGGGATGGAGCTCGAGGTCGCCACCCTCGCTCAAGTCGCCGCACAAGCGGTGGCCACGCTGGCGGCCGACGACAGGAGCACCATCAGCCACGCGTCCTACTTGCCGCCGTCCAACGTCCGGCACCGCCGAGGTCGGGGACTCCTTTGAGGATGAGTAGGGAATGGGAGGCGGCAGGGCATGGTGTGCCAACTGGCCGGTCCGTCTCCCGTGTTCTACTTTTCCTCGCTGGAGACCGCACCTTCACTTCACTGGTCTTGAACCTCGCCCCCGTACATGGAGATCGCAGATGGAGGACATTGGTCGACGCCGTACAATAGGTTTAGGGTCGGGTTTCTTTTATTTTTCTGTCCTATAAAAGTTTGAAATGTAATGAAAATATGTTGTGTTTGCATTAATCTCGGCCGGTGTATATAAACTTTCACAATAATATAGTATATTGTAGGAGTACTAGCAAGATGCCCGTGCGTTGCACGGAAGATCAAGATCTTGTGGGAGAAAAGGATGAACAAGGGAAGGCCTTATCTGCAAATGCACATTCACGCATTTCACATTTTTCTACATCAACGGGAACCTACGAAAGGGTTAACGTAAATTGCCTCTCTCTCTCCTCCCCTGATTTTCATGGTAGTGGGCCCCTCCCTCCCCCAATCTACAATCAACAGCTCACACGTTTCACATTATGTTAATTACGTAACTAGGACTATGCAGGTGTAGCATTACTCGTCCCAAAAACCCAACTAAGCCAACCTCCCAGCATATCGCGCGGGAAAAGACCCCGCCACGCCGTTTTAGTCGGGATTACCGGATTACTAGTAGTAGTATCGATGGATCGCGCGAAGCAACAAGTTTTTTTTTGAGGGGGCGAAGCACCTAGTTTAAAAGGAAAAAAGGCGGTACACTCATAGCACCCCTGTCACGGTCGCATTGCACCCCACACACGTTCGGTCCTGCACACGGCTCACACAAACGGAACGCGCTTCGGCTTTGATACGTCTCCAACGTATCTACAATTTATGAAGTATTCGTGCTATTATATTATCTGTTTTGGATGTTAATGGGCTTTACTAAGCACTTTTATATGATTTTTGGGACTAACCTACTAACCCAGAGCCCAGTGCCAGTTCCTGTTTTTTCCCTTGTTTCAGTGTTTCGAAGAAAAGGAATATCAAACGGAGTCCAAACGGAATGAAACCTTCGGGAGAGTTATTTTTGGAAAGAGAGCAATCCGGGAGACTTGGAGTGCACGTCAGGGGATCAACGAGGAGAGCACGAGGCAGGGGGCGCGCCCACCACCCTCGTGGGCCCCTCGTGGCTCCCCTGACCGACTTCTTCCGCCTATATATATATATATCCATATACCCTAAAAACATCGGGGAGCAGAATAGATCGGGAGTTCCACCGCCGCAAGCCTTTGTAGCTACCAAAAACCAATCGGGACCCTGTTCCGGCACCCTGTCGGAGGGGGGATCCCTCACCGGTGGCCATCTTCATCATCCCGGCGCTCTCCATGACGAGGAGGGAGTAGTTCACCCTCGGGTCTGAGGGTATGTACCAGTAGCTATGTGTTTGATCTCTCTCTCTCTCGTGTTCTTGAGGTGATACGATCTTGATGTATCGCGAGCTTTGCTATTATAGTTGGATCTTATGATGTTTCTCCCCCTCCACTCTCTGGTAATGGATTGAGTTTTCCCTTTGAAGTTATCTTATCGGATTGAGTCTTTAAGGATTTGAGAACACTTGATGTATGTCTTGCATGTGCGTATCTGTGGTGACAATGGGATGTCACGTGATCCACTTGATGTATGTTTTGGTGATCAACTTGCAGGTTCCGCCCATGAACCTATGCATAGGGGTTGGCACATGTTTTCGTCTTGACTCTCCAGTAGAAACTTTGGGGCACTCTTTGAAGTTCTTTGTGTTGGTTGAATAGATGAATCTAAGATTGTGTGATGCATATCGTATAATCATACCCACGGATACTTGAGGGGACATTGGAGTATCTAGGTGACATTAGGGTTTTGGTTGATTTGTGTCTTAAGGTGTTATTCTAGTACGAACTCTATGATAGATTGATCAGAAAGAATAACTTTGAGGTGGTTTCGTACCCTACCATAATCTCTTCGTTTCTTCTGCGCTATTAGTGACTTTGGAGTGACTCTTTGTTGCATGTTGAGGGATAGTTATATGATCCAATTATGTTACTATTGTTGAGAGAACTTGCACTAGTGAAAGTATGAACCCTAGGCCTTGTTTCCTAGCATTGCAATACTGTTTGTGCTCACTTTTATCATTAGTTACCTTGCTATTTTTATATTTTCAGATTACAAAAACCTTTATCTACCATCCATATTGCACTTGTATCACCATCTCTTCGCCGAACTAGTGCACCTATACAATTTACCATTGTATTGAGTGTGTTGGGGACACAAGAGACTCTTTGTTATTTGGTTGCAGGGTTGTTTGAGAGAGACCATCTTCAACCTACGCCTCCCATGGATTGATAAGCCTTAGGTCATCCACTTGAGGGAAATTTGCTACTGTCCTACAAACCTCTGCACTTGTAGGCCTAACAACGTCTACAAGAAGAAGGTTGCGTAGTAGACATCAAGCTCTTTTCTGGCACCGTTGCCGGGGAGGCTAGGTAAGCGGCACTCACACCCCGTCAACTAAGCTCTTTTCTGGCGCCGTTGCCGGGGAGGTGAGTGCTTGAAGGTATATCTTTAGATCTTGCAATCGAATCTTTTAGTTTCTTGTTTTATCACTAGTTTAATTTATAAAAGAAAACTGCAAAAAAATGGAATTGAGTTTGCCTCATACGCTTCATCTTTTTAATATCTTTCATGAGTATGATGAAAAGGAAAATTGTTCTCAAGTGCTAGAAGAAGAAGTCTATAAAATGTTTGGCACTAAACCTTTGAATGATGAGCATGATTGCCATGTTGTTAGTATGAACTCTTTGAATATCCATAGTACTAATGATGATTGCACTAGTTATGATGAAAATGTCTCCTATAAACATGTCAATTTTTGTGGAGTGCATTGGGTTTGCAAGTACACACCAAATAGGGAAGATAGATATTGCAAGAGGCATAAGAATTTAGAAACTAAATGGTTGCAAGAAAGGCTAAATGTTAGTGCTGAAAATTTAAAATTTCTTAGCCATACTTGTGAACTTTGCAATGTACATGGTCATTTAAATATCAAATGCAAATTGTTTCATGATCGAATCGTGTCCAAAAATTTTGATGACTTGATTTCCCTTGCACATTATAATGAACTTAGTTTTCTTTTGGGTTATGAAGAAATGAAACGTCAAACTAAGATTATTCCAGAATATAAACTCGAGAAATTCCTCGATATTGATCTAGAAGAAATTTATATGTATTGTGCGGTGAATTGCATTGGAAATCCTTATATTGCAAATTACATAAAGAAAAGAAAAGAAATAGAAGATGAAGAGAATACTAATGAAAGGGAAGAGACTTCCCAATATCCTCCTATTGTTTCTTATGATGAATCAGGTAACGAGGAGGAGCCTTCTATTCAACCAATCTCATTAATAAGGAGCTCCAAAAAGAGGATTGAAACCACATATGATGTGGTGAAGAAGAAGAAAAGAAAAAGGAAGAGAGGTAAAAAGATATCTCCCCCAAATAATGTTGCTCCTATTATTGGTGTGCCTAATGAAAATGAATCAAAAATAATTGTGGAAGATAATGCACTTGATGATGATCTCGTTATGCCTATCGCTTGTTGTGATGATTATGATTGGGAAGTTAATGATACTTCTTATGATCTTGAAAATCTTTTTGTCACTTGCTTGGAAGAATATGATAATTGCTATACTATTGGTGCTATCCATACTATTAATGATGAGAGTGATTATGCTTATGATATGAAAAGGCCCAAGCTTGGGGATGCTATGTTTGATGAAGATGATGTTTTTGAGAATATATTTTCTGAAATTAATGTTTGTCCCAAGCTTGGGGATGCTATGTCTAATGAAGATGATATTTTTAGCCTCTCAAGTTTTGGTATGCAAAGTTGTTATGATGATAGCATGCCTTCTACCTATGATGATTATATTGATGAAAGTGGGTTTGGAAGAGTGTCAACTTTAGGAAGAAATGATCCCACTATTTTGGAGGATGTTGAATCTTATAATATTTATGAAAGTGGATTTGGAGAGGTCATGACTTTATTTAGTGATGTATCCACTATTTCGGAAGAGGTTTCAATTGATTATGATGAGAACAAAGTTGCTACTTATGATGATTATTGTGATGAAACTTATGCTATAAAGAGTAGTCATGATTATATTTATAAAACTTGTCATGATTATGATTACCCTTTTTCTGAACATTACTCTTTTAATGTGGAAACAATTTATAGTATTCAAGTCTCTTATGATACTCCCACTATTCTGAATGAGAAGAATTTTGCTTATGTGGAGAGTAGTAAAATTTCTATGCAAGTAGATCATGAAAAGAGTGCTTTAGGTGATGGTTATATTGTTGAATTTATTCATGATGCTACTGAAAATTATTATGAGGGAGGAATATATGCTTGTAGGAATTGCAATAATATCAAGTTTCCTCTTTATGTGCTTAAAGTTTTGAAGTTATGCTTGTTTTGCCTTCCTATGCTAGTTGATTATTGTTCCCATAATTTGTTTGCTCACAAAATCCCTATGCATAGGAAGTGGGTTATACTTAAATGTGCTAGTCATATTCTTCATGATGCTCTCTTTATGTTTTAATTCTTATCTTTTATGTGAGCATCATTGAAATCATCATGCCTAGCAAGGGGCGTTAAACGATAGCGCTTTGTTGGGAGGCAACCCAATTTTATTTTAGTTTCTTGCTTTTTGGTTATGTTTAGTAATAAATACCCATATAGATTCTGTTAAGATGTGGTTTTATGTTTTAATTAGTGTTTGTGCCAAGTAGAACCTTTGGGAAGACTTGGGTGAAGTCTGTATGGTCATGCTGTAAAAAACAGAAACTTTAGCGCTCACGAGATTAGCTAAAACTTTTTACTGGAGAGTTCTATTTAGTTGATTATTTTTGCAGATGATTACTAGACATATTCCTCAGGTCCACCAATTTATTTTAGAATTTTTGGAGTTACAGAAGTATATGTTTGATACAGATTACTACAGACTGTTCTGTTTTTGACAGATTCTGTTTTCTATGTGTTGTTTGCTTATTTTGATGACTCTATGAGTAGTAGCGGAGGGTATGAACCATATAGAAGTTGGAATACAGTAGATATTACACCAATACGAATTTAGAATGAGTTCACAACAGTACCTAACTGGTGATTTATTTTTCTTATACTAACAGAGCTTACGAGTTTTCTGTTAAGTTTTGTGTTGTGAAGTTTTCAAGTTTTGGGTTGTGAAGTTTTCAAGTTGTGGTAGGGTACCAACCGGGACTATAGGGGGGGCATTGGGCCCGGTTGGTGCCACGAACCGGGACCAAAGGGTGGCATTGGTCCCGGTTCATGCCACCAACCAGGACCAATGGCCTTGCACAGCGGCGTGGTGGTGGGAGTTTAGTCCCACCTCGCTAGCTGAGAGAGAGCCGCACCTGTTTATAAGGTGCGGTGCGCCTGAGCTGTCGAGCTCCTCTCTAAAGCAGGCTTACGGGCCTAACCTCTCTGTACATGCATGTGGGCCTACTGGGCCTTCTGCGGGCCTGAATCCTGGCCCATGGATGGGTTTCTAGTCGTATTCAGGCCGTGGTGGCCCAGTAGGTGGCATAATTTTTATTTTTTTCCTATTTTTTTGTTTTCTTTTTTGCTTTATTTATTTTTTTTTGTTTCTACTTACAACAAAAAACGTATTTATTTTATTTTGTTTCTAATTACTTATTTATTTTACTTTATGATCATTCTTTTTGCTATTAAAGTTTCTAACAAAAAAAGTTCTTTATGAAAATTATTTTTGCTTTCAATGATTTTGAACAGAAAATACTTCGATAATTTTAGTTGCATCAATTTTATATAATTTCATTTTCAATAATACTAGAGGTTGCTTATAATGTTTTGAACATAAAATACTTTGATAATTTTAGTTTCATAAATTTTATTTATGTTATTAAAGTTTATTTTATTTTGTTTCTACTTATATATTTTATTAAAGTTTATATTATTTTGTTTCTAATTACTTATTTATTTTATTTGTTATTTTTCATGCACCATTTTTCATGCATTTACTGATTATTTTGAGCTATAAGACCCTAAAATTGAAAAGCATTTCAAATGAACTCTGAAAAGGTTGAAAGTTGGCATGGTATCATCATTTCATCCACATAGCATGTGCAAGAATGTTGAGGGGGTTACGGCAGAAACTGGATGCACTTCGTGTACAAAACGGACAATCTCTTTCGAAGTATCAGGATTTCATACGGAAACTCGTCTGTTACAAAGGGATTTCATTTTTTTAAACTTATTTGAACTCCTGACTTTTTGTGTGTTCAAAATGCACCATTCAAAGCCACATCATCAATTTTCAACCCTTTCTGACTTCATTTGTTATTTTTCATGCATTTACTAATTATTTTGAGCTATAAGACCCTAAAATTGAAAAGCATTTCAAATGAACTCTGAAAAGGTTGAAAGTTGGCATGGTATCATCATTTCATCCACATAGCATGTGCAAGAAAGTTGAGAGGGTTACGGCAAAAACTAGATGCACTTCGTGTACAAAACGGACAATGGTATCATACTCGTCTGTTACAAAGTTGGCATGGTATCATCATAATAGTTGCGGGAGAAAGTCTTCACTTTTTCTTCGCTTGTGTCATTTGCTTATTGCGCTGTAACCATGGATAATCTTCATCGTTTATCAGGATGCTTGGGTCAGCCTTGACTTTGAAGGGAGGAATTTCATGAAACTTTTCATAATCTTCAGACATGTCTGTCTTGCCCTCCACTCCCACAATGTCCCTTTTTCCTGAAAGAACTATGTGGCGCTTTGGCTCATCGTATGATGTATTCGCTTCCTTATCTTTTCTTTTTCTCGATCTGGTAGACATGTCCTTCACATAGATAACCTGTGCCACATCATTGGCTAGGACGAACGGTTCGTCAGTGTACCCAAGATTGTTCAGATCCACTGTTGTCATTCCGTACTGTGGGTCTACCTGTACCCCGCCTCCTGACAGATTGACCCATTTGCACTTAAACAAAGGGACCTTAAAATCATGTCCGTAGTCAAGTTCCCATATGTCCATTATGTAACCATAATATGTGTCCTTTCCCCTCTCGGTTGCTGCATCAAAGCGGACACCGCTGTTTTGGTTGGTGCTCTTTTGATCTTGGGCGATCGTGTAAAATGTATTCACATTTATCTCGTATCCTTTGTAAGTCAATACAGTCAAAGATGGTCCCTTGGACAACGAGTACAACTCATCACAAATAGTGGTGTCACCTCTGAGACGTGTTTCCAACCAACTGCTGAAAGTCCTGATGTGTTCACATGTAATCCAGTCGTCACACTGCTCCGGGTGTTTGGAGCGCAGACTGTTCTTGTGTTCATCGATATACGGGGTCACCAAGGTAGAGTTCTGTAGAACTGTGTAGTGTGCTTGAGATCAAGAATGCCCGTCCCTGCATATTATTGAGTCCGCTCCTAGCGTGCCTTTTCCAGTCAGTCTCCCCTCATACCGCGATTTAGGGAGACCTATCTTCTTAAGGCCAGGAATGAAGTCAACACAAAACCCAATGACATCCTTTGTTTGATGGCCCATGGAGATGCTTCCTTCTGGCCTAGCGCGGTTACGGACATATTTCTTTAGGACTCCCATGAACCTCTCAAAGGGGAACATATTGTGTAGAAATACGGGCCCCAGAATGACAATCTCGTCGGCTAGATGAACTAGGACGTGCGTCATGATATTGAAGAAGGATGGTGGGAACACCAGCTCGAAACTGACAAGACATTGCGCCACATCACTCCTTAGCCTTGGTATGATTTCTGGATCGATCACCTTCTGAGAGATTGCATTGAGGAATGCACATAGTTTCACAATGGCTAATCGGACGTTTTCCGGTAGAAGCCCCCTCAATGCAACCGGAAGCAGTTGCGTCATAATCACGTGGCAGTCATGAGACTTTAGGTTCTGGAACTTTTTCTCTGGCATATTTATTATTCCCTTTATATTCGACGAGAAGCCAGTCGGGACCTTCATACTGAGCAGGCATTCAAAGAAGATTTCTTTCTCTTCTTTCGTAAGAGCGTAGCTAGCAGGACCTTCATATTGCTTTGGAGGCATGCCATCTTTTTCGTGCAAACGTTGCAGGTCCTCCCGTGCCTCAGGTGTATCTTTTGTCTTCCCATACACGCCCAAGAAGCCTAGCAGGTTCACGCAAAGGTTCTTCGTCACGTGCATCACGTCGATTGAAGAGCGGACCTCTAGGTCTTTCCAGTAGGGTAGGTCCCAAAATATAGATTTCTTCTTCCACATGGGTGTGTGTCCCTCAGCGTCATTCGGAACAGCTAGTCCGCCGGGACCCTTTCCAAAGATTACGTGTAAATCATTGACCATAGCAAGTACGTGATCACCGGTACGCATGGCGGGCTTCTTCCGGTGATCTGCCTTGCCTTTGAAATGCTTGCCTTTCTTTCGACATTGATGGTTGGTTGGAAGAAATCGACGAGGGCCCAGGTACACATTGTTCCTGCATTTGTCCAGGTATATACTTTCAGTGTCATCTAAACAGTGCGTGCATATGTGGTATCCCTTGTTTGTCTGTCCTGAAAGGTTACTGAGAGCGGGCCAATCGTTGATGGTTACAAACAGCAACGCGTGCAGGTTAAATTCCTCCTGTTTGTGCTCATCCCACGTACGTACACCGTTTCCATTCCACAGCTGTAAAAGTTCTTCAACTAATGGCCTTAGGTACACATCAATGTCGTTGCCGGGTTGCTTAGGGCCTTGGATGAGAACTGGCATCATAATGAACTTCCGCTTCATGCACATCCAAGGAGGAAGGTTATACATACATAGAGTCACGGGCCAGGTGCTGTGATTGCTGCTCTGCTCCCCGAAAGGATTAATGCCATCCGCGCTTAAACCAAACCATACGTTCCTTGGGTCAGCTGCAAACTCAGCCTAGTACTTTCTCTCGATTTTTCTCCACTGCGACCCGTCAGCGGGTGCTCTCAACTTCCCGTCTTTCTTACGGTCCTCACTGTGCCATCGCATCAACTTGGCATGCTCTTCGTTTCTGAACAGACGTTTCAACCGTTGTATTATAGGAGCATACCACATCACCTTCGCAGGGACCCTCTTCCTAGGGGGCTCGCCGTCAACATCACCAGGGTCATCTCGTCTGATCTTATACCGCAATGCACCGCATACCGGGCATGCGTTCAGATCCTCGTACGGACCGCGGTAGAGGATGCTGTGATTAGGACATGCATGTATCTTCTGCACCTCCAATCCTAGAGGGCATACGACCTTCTTTGCTGCGTATGTACTGTCGGGCAATTCGTTATCCTTTGGAAGCTTTTTCTTCAATATTTTCAATAGCTTCTCAAATCCTTTGTCAGGCACAGCATTCTCTGCCTTCCACTGCAGCAATTCCAGTACAGTACCGAGCTTTGTGTTGCCATCTTCGCAATTGGGGTACAACCCTTTTTTGTGATCCTCTAACATGCGATCGAACTTCAGCTTCTCCTTTTGACTTTCGCATTGCGTCCTTGCATCGACAATGACCCGGCGGAGATCATCATCATCGGGCACTGGTTCCTCTTGATCTTCAGCAGCTTCCCCCGTTGCAGCATCATTGGGCACATCGTCTGGTTCCTCTTGATCTTTAGCAGCTTCCCCTGTTGCAGCATCACCGTATTCAGGGGGCACATAATTGTCATTGTCCTCTTCTTCTTCACCGTCTTCCATCATAACCCCTATTTCTCCGTGCCTCGTCCAAACATTATAGTGTGGCATGAAACCCTTGTAAAGCAGGTGGGTGTGAAGGATTTTTCGGTCAGAGTAAGACTTCGTATTCCCACATGTAGGGCATGGACAACACATAAAACCATTCTGCTTGTTTGCCTCAGCCACTTCGAGAAAATCATGCACGCCCTTAATGTACTCGGAGGTGTGTCTGTCACCGTACATCCATTGCCGGTTCATCTGCGTGCATTATATATAATTAAGTGTGTCAAAAACCATTACATAACATCATGAATAGATAATTAAGTGACCAAATTAATAGAAGTTCATCATCACATTAAAACCAAAGTACATACATAGTTCTCATCTAACAACATATAGCTCTCCAGAGCATCTAATTAATTAAACCATACATTGAAACTATGTAAAACATTTCAATGCGAAAACAAATGCGATCATAATCGCAACCAAGGTAACAATTGATCCAACGGCATAATGATACCAAGCCTCGGTATGAATGGCATGTTTTCTAATATTTCTAATCTTCAAGCGCATTGCATCCATCTTGATCTTGTGATCATCGACGTCATCCGCAACATGCAACTCCAATATCATCTTCTCCTCCTCAATTTTTTTTTAATTTTTTCCTTCAAGAAATTGTTTTCTTCTTCAACTAAATTTAACCTCTCGACAATAGGGTCGGTTGGAATTTCCGGTTCACATACCTCCTAGATAAATAAAATCTATGTCACGTTGGTCGGCATAATTTTCATAAACAATAAATGAACCAATAGTTATAAAGATAATATATACCACATCCGAACCATAGACAGGACGAGGGCCGACGGGGGCGGATACCAAAACCATCGCACTATATAATAAGAAGGAATAATAAAAGTAACAAAATTAGAAAAGTATCTATCTGAAGTAAGAATTTTTTTTCTTTCAGAAAGAAGATAAGAACAAGAGGCTCACCACGGTGGTGCTGGCGACGAGATCGGCATGGGCGATCGACGGCGGTGAAGACGGGGACGGGACGTGACGGACCGCTAAACCTAGACAAATCTCGGGGAAAATGGAGCTCGGAGGTCGAGTTTCGAGAGGAGAAAGATTAACTAGTGTGGCTCAGACATTTCATCGAACACCTCATGTGCATAGGAGGTGAGCTAGAGCACCCAAATGCCCTCCCCTCGACGGCCAGAAAAAATAGAGCACTGTGGAGTGCTCTGCTGCGGCGATGGGGTATATATAGGCAGCTCATTTGTCCCGGTTCGTGGCTAGAACCGGTACTAAATCCGGGCCTTCTGTCCCGGTTCATGCCAAGAACTGGGACCAATGGTTGTGGGCCAGGAGCGAGGCCCGTTAGTCCCGGTTCGTGCCTCGAACCGGAAAAAATGGTTCCATACGAACCGAGACCAATGCCCACGAGGCCCCGGCCGGCCCCCTGGGCTCACGAATCGGGACGAATGCCCCCATGGGTCCCGGTTCGTGACGGAACCGGGACTAATGGGCTTGCCATGCCCGAACGAAAACCCTGTTTTCTACTAGTGCTATGAGTAAATGGTTGAACAATTTGAATATCATAAATCTGAAATTATATATGTTTCATATGCTTATCCCATGGGGAGTAATGACTTCACATATAAGAAGTAGAGGTGGTAAATTTATTGAAGGTTAGCAAACATTGTATTGGTCACTTGAACAATTCATGAAAGAATATTGACGGAAGAGAGATTTCACATATAAATATACTATCTTGGACATCTTATATGATTGTGAGCCCCATTAATTATTTTCAGACCAGAGCAAATTAGTTGAAATTGGACAAGGAAGACAACATAATGAGTTATGCTTGGGTATATTTGTATAGAAGTTATATTGTTATGGATCCTCTAACATGTGGTGCTTGCTATTTAGAATCCTTTGCTAGCCAAAATATCTGTACTAAGCGGGAATACTGCTTGTGCATCCAAATTCCTTGAACCAAGTTTCTTCCATGAGTGTCCACCATATCTACCTATATGTGGTATTTACCTTCCGTTCCAAGTAAATTTGCATGTGCCAAACTCTAAACCTCCAAATAATAATCTGTTTTGTATGCCCGAATCGCTCATGTAGCGGCTAGGGGCTGTCAGTATCTTCCATGCTAGATGGGTTATTCTCACGATGAGTGGACTCCGCTCGTCATTCATGAGAAAATGGTTGGTAACTAGGATGCCCAGTCCTATGATCAAAAGATCAAAAACAAATTCACAAATAATTTAAACAAAACTCCCCTAGGAATGTTGATAGCTGGACGGCACCCGTTGTTTCGGACAAGCCGTGGAGTGTGAATGTTGGTGGAGGGGGAGTAAAAACTTTACCTTTCTGCGTGGGAACCGCCTATAATGTATGTAGTATGGAAGATATTGGGAACTCTTGGTCATTATGTTGACAATGAAAGCATACCTCTCAAAATTATTTTCATCTCTGTTTTTGCTTCGAGCTCTGGCACCTCTGCAAATCCCTGCTTCCCTCTGCGAAGGGCCTATCTTTTACTTTTATGCAAGAGTCAATAGTATTCCTTCTCATTCCAACCTACTCTTTAGTTGGCAAGCATCATGTGATGGAAAGATCTAAGCATATATGGCCATTCAAATATATTTGAGCATGAATTATTATTGTTGACATTACCCTTGAGGTAAAAGGTTGGGAGGCGAAACATTAAGCCCCTATCTTTCTCTGTGTTCGATGAATACTATTTGTTCTAAAAATATGCTTTGAGTGGTAGCAATCATGGAAGACTAAATGATAGTTGAGTATGTGAAGTTTGCTGAATCAAAGCTCTGACATAGACTCTTCCTGAAAATAAGATGAATTGCAATTGTTTGATGACTGAGAACATGGTTTGTTAATTTTCGAGAAAGTTTATGGTCTATACTTTAACATGTGAATAGCTTGTTACTTGATCATGAGAAGTTCTGTGAGTTGAGCTACTGTTATGATATATAATGATGCTAGAAAAGGTGATTGAAATTATCATTGACCAAACTTGTGCACCTGCTAGCATTCACACTTCATAAATTCTTTCCTTCATCATTACCTACTCGAGGACGAGCAGGAATTAAGCTTGGGGATGCTGATACGTCTCCAACGTATCTATAATTTATGAAGTATTCATGCTATTATATTATCTGTTTTGGACGTTAATGGGCTTTACTGAGCACTTTTATATGATTTTGGGGACTAACCTAGTAACCAAGAGCCCAGTGCCAGTTCCTGTTTTTTCCCTTGTTTCAGTGTTTCGAAGAAATGGAATATCAAACAGAGTCCAAACGGAATGAAACCTTCGGGAGAGTTATTTTTTGAAAGAAAGCAATTCGGGAGACTTGGAGTGCACGTCAGGGGATCAACGAGGAGAGCACGAGGCAGGGGGGGCGCCCACGCCCCTGGGCGCGCCCTCCACCCTCGTGGGCCCCTCGTGGCTCCCTTGACCGACTTCTTTCGCCTATATATATCCATATACCCTAAAAACATCGGGGAGCTGAATAGATCGGGAGTTCCGCCGCCGAAAGCCTCTGTAGCCACCAAAAACCAATCGGGACCCTGTTCCGGCACCCTGCCGGAGGGGGGATCCCTCTCCGGTGGCCACCTTCATCATCCCGGCGCTCTCCATGACGAGGAGGGAGTAGTTCACCCTCGGGGCTGAGGGTATGTACCAGTAGCTATGTGTTTGATCTCTCTCTCTCTCGTGTTCTTGAGGTGATACGATCTTGATGTATCGCGAGCTTTGCTATTATAGTTGGATCTTATGATGTTTCTCCCCCTCCACTCTCTTGTAATGGATTGAGTTTTCCCTTTGAAGTTATCTTATTGGATTGAGTCTTTAAGGATTTGAGAACACTTGATGTATGTCTTGCATGTGCGTATCTGTGGTGACAATGGGATGTCACGTGATCCACTTGATGTATGTTTTGGTGATCAACTTGCGGGTTCCGCCCATGAACCTATGCATAGGGGTTGGCACATGTTTTCGTCTTGACTCTCCGGTAGAAACTTTGGGGCACTCTTTGAAGTTCTTTGTGTTGGTTGAATAGATGAATCTGAGATTGTGTGATGCATATCGTATAATCATACCCACGGATACTTGAGGTGACATTGGAGTATCTAGGTGACATTAGGGTTTTGGTTGATTTGTGTCTTAAGGTGTTATTCTAGTACGAACTCTATGATAAATTGATCAGAAAGAATAACTTTGAGGTGGTTTCGTACCCTACCACAATCTCTTCGTTTGTTCTCCGCTATTAGTGACTTTGGAGTGACTCTTTCTTGCATGTTGAGGGATAATTATATGATCCAATTATGTTATTATTGTTGAGAGAACTTGCACTAGTGAAAGTATGAACCCTAGGCCTTGTTTCCTAGCATTGCAATACCGTTTGTGCTCACTTTTATCATTAGTTACCTTGCTGTTTTTATATTTTCAGATTACAAAAACCTTTATCTACCATCCATATTGCACTTGTATCACCATCTCTTTGCCGAACTAGTGCACCTATACAATTTACCATTGTATTGGGTGTGTTGGGGACACAAGAGACTCTTTGTTATTTGGTTGCAGGGTTGTTTGAGAGAGACCATCTTCATCCACTTGAGAGAAATTTGCCACTGTCCTACAAACCACTGCACTTGGAGGCCTAACAATGTCTACATGAAGAAGGTTGCATAGGAGACATCAGGCTTGCCTCTTCACTGACACGTGGGACTGCACTTGGAGAAACCGACCATGCGCCAAACTCCCCCCGCCCACCGCGCGAAAATCCTCCCCCCCCACCCAAAAATTCCCCCCAAATCCTAGATTCAACCGCCCTTCGTCCAACTAGCCAATAATATTCCCCAAACCCCCCTCCCCCCGTCCCCCTCCACTCATTCGCTCCTCCAAAGCCGCCCTCCCCGCCACGCCGATACATCGGCGCCGCGGTTCGTCGAGGGGACGCACGGCGATCCTCTCGCTCCCACAGTACGCTCTCGTAGACTGCCGTCCTCTAGCCGCGCCGCCACCGCTGGCGACGTTCTTGTGGAGGCGGACGGCGGTCAGCGCCGCCACCGCTGGCGACGTTCGTGTGGAGACACACGGCGGTCAGCTTCTCCTACGGTACGCGCATTCTAGACTGAGGCCCCGGGCATGTCGGTGTAGCGCTGAATGTTAGCTGATAGACGCTGTTAATCTCACTGTTTGCCAAAGTAATTTACAGTCAATATGCTCTGCTTAAGAAGCTTCCTTGCCCTGTTCTGCACTCAATCTGCTTAGCTAAGATGGCATGCCAAGGCCGATTAGTTGCTAAAATATCCTGCCATATATTTATTGTGACGTAGATTACCATGGTCTAGTAGCCAATCTGTTAGGTGAAATAGCTCTACACCATTTTATACTCGATCTTTGTTGCTGCGATGGCCTTCGATAGTTTGATGGCTGTGTGCTCAGCCTCATTGACTGCTGAAACAGCCTGCCATAATTTAGCACTCAAATCTGTTTGCTGAATTAGCTTTACATATATTTCGTTACTTAGATCTGCTCGTCCAAATATCTTGCCATAGCTTTAGACATCGACCTAGGTATTTTCTTCTGGACTTCATAAAAAAGCATATATGTTTTTCCTGTAATATCTAGTAGAAGAACTAATTTGTATGTCTAACAGATGGATAGGACTTGGATAACTTCTGCTCGAAGATTCTCCGCTGCATATGTCGAGGGGGTTGAAAACTTCATGAACTTTATCAGAGCTGAGTACGGTGGTCCGAAATCAGATGTGCTATGCCTGTGTAGCAGTTGTATGAATTTAGTTACAAGACCCCAGTCAACTGTGCAAAATCATCTACACTTGTATGGGATGTCGGTCACATATACTAGGTGGGTTCATCATGGTGAAGCTGTGAACGTCAATGTTATTGACTACGTGAAAGCAGCAGATCACCATCTTGATCTACCTGATGCTCAGGTGGAAGAGGAGGAGGAGGAGGTGGTGGCGGAGCCAGTGAGTTTGACCAACATTGAAACAATGCTACGAAATGCTCGTGCATTCTGTGAACTTTCACCTGCAGAAGAAAAATGGTGGGCCCACATGTTGGAACAATGCAATGTGGCTGTCACCCCAGGAAATAAGCTCTCAGTATTCTCAGCTATGGTCACCTTTCTTCAGGTGAAGACATCTGAGTGTATGACCAACAAATCATTCGACGCGATGTTGGTTGCTTTCCGCAAAGCTTTCCCAGATGCGTCTGAGCTGCCACACACCTACAGTAAAATGAAGAACTTCCTTCGTGCTGTTGGAATTGGATATGATATGATCCATGTTTGTAAGAATAATTGTGTTCTGTTCCGGAAGGATTATGCCAACTTAAGTGAATGCCCGAAATGCAAATCATCAAGATGGAAAGATGGTGATGCTGTGAAGAGGATTCCTCATAATGTTCTGAGACATTTTCCAATTACACCAAGATTGCAGAGGTTGTTTCATGATGCTGAAACAAGAGAGGATGTATTGTGGCATTCTAGGAACCAGGATTTCAGAGATCAGAATGTAATGATCCATCCATCACATGGTAGTGAGTGCAAAAGCTTCAATCAGAAGCACGAAACGTTTGCTGCTGACCCGAGAAACATTAGACTTGGCTTAGCTTCAGATGGATTTGACCCATTTGGCCACCAGAGCGCCACATATAGCATGTGGCCAGTGCTTGTTATCCCTTACAACATGCCTCCAAATGTCTGCACCAAAGAATCAAACTACATGATGGCCTTGCTCATCCCAGGTCCAAAAAGTCCTGGAAAGGATTTTGATTTGTTCATGGAGCCTCTTGTGGAGGAACTTCAACAGCTATGGAGGGGTGTTCTCACTCGAGACCTATATAGCAGCCCACCAGCTGATTTCTTTCTGCGTGCTGTTATAATTTGGTGCATCCATGATTATCCGGCTTTGGGCACTATGTCAGGGCGAACGACACATGGTTACAATGCATGTGTTCACTGTGACAGGAATCCGCTGTCATACGCAATACTTAGCAAGATCTGTTACATTGGACACCGTCGTTTCCTTGCCAAGGACAAGCCGCATCCTAGAAAATACCGAAGACATGTGTTCAATGCAAAGCATGAAAACCGTGATGCGCCAAAGAGGCTCACCGCCGATGAGTTGCAAGTGGAATTAGAGAAGGTCAGGCATATTACACCAGGAAACCATCCTGATAATGGTAGCGGGAAAAGGAAGCGTGGCAGGGCAGAAGAGAGATTATTGTTTACCCGCAGGTCCACTTTGTGGGACTTGGAGTATTGGAAAGATTTGGATCTGCGGCATAATCTTGATGTGATGCACATCGAGAAAAATATATGTGACAGCATTATCGGCACACTTCTTAATATTGAAGGCAAGACGAAAGATACCTTAAAATCTAGGATTGATTTGACACACCTGGGTATCAGAAAGGATTTGCAGGTGCAAGATGAAGGTAAACCACGGGATATGGCACCAGCTGTGTACGTCTTGGACAAGGTAAAAAGAAAAGAATTCTGCAAGGTCCTGTCACGTGTGAGATTCCCACATGGATTTGCTTCCAACCCTGAAAGGAGAGTCAGTGCAGATGGAGACAAGGTACAAGGGTTGAAAACTCATGACTGCCCACGTCCTACTTCAAAGGGTTTTACCTGTTATCCTTAGAGGATTGGGCCGCCCTGACTTATACAGAGCAGTTGCAGAGTTGGGACAATTCTTCAGGGAACTCTGCAGTAGAAATATCAGGATAGATGCTTTGGAGCGTCTTAGAGACAAGATACCAACTATCCTATGCGACCTTGAGAAGATATATCCTCCAGCCTTCTTTGATGTGATGGTGCATTTGGCTGTTCATCTACCTGATGAGGCACTACTTAGAGGTCCAGTACAGTATGGCTGGATGTACCCTATTGAAAGGCGGCTAGGCACTTTCAAGGGCTATGTTAGGAACAGAGCTAGACCCGAGGGTTCCATTGCAGAGGCCTACATTGCTACAGAAGCGTTGACATTCTGCTCAAAATACATTGAAACAGCTGATCAGCTTAGCAAAGACGTGGATGAAGACAATCCCGGGCTCAATGTTTTCGATTATTCTGTTCGAGTTACAGGGAAGAGTCGACAAGAGGACAAACCTAAAGATTTGGACAAAATGGTTTGGTATGTGTTGAATAACTGTCCTGAGATACTACCTTATATCAAGTAAGTGCTAAGTACTGCAGCTTATACATCGTAATCTACTAAACTTGCAGCACATTCTTATATATTTAGATGTTTGACGCGATCACTATGTTGTGCAGCATCTACAAAAAGGAGTTACTGCCGCAAAATCCAAGAAACATTGACAAACTGGTTATGGCAGGATTTGCGAAATGGTTCAAGAGCCATGTAAGCTTTTGAATTGCACTGTCAGTTTTTTTAATATATTGAGTACATAAGATGATCAGCTTGTCTATTTTCTAACCATAGGTTAAGAAGATGCGGGAGGATGGGCAGGCAGTTGATGATGCCCTTTACTCACTAGCAATGGGTCCTGATACTCGGGTAAGACATTATGAATCTTGCGTTGTTGGAGATGTGCGCTACAACACCCTTGCACGAGACGAAGGCAGGAAGACACAAAACAGTGCCATCATGAGCACGGATACGTATGACAAAGAGACAACTGAAATGTATGCTAACATAACAGACATTGTTCAGTTGCAGTATATCTCCAGTTTCGAGGATCATCGGTGTGTGGTTCTGTTGTGCTGTCGTTGGTATAACCTGTTTTCCAGGATCGCAAAACCCAGAGCTGATGATTATTTCAAATCCATCAATGTCAAGGCGGCATACCAGACCAACGAGCCTTTTATTTTGGCAAATCAAGCAACACAGATATTTTTCTTGGAAGACACATTTGCATGTAGAGATGACTGGAGAGTAGTGCAAACGTTTGAGCAGAGGAATTCGTTTAATGAAGTTGCACAACAAGATGATGCTTACACTGCTCCTGATGTACAAGATAACACAGATGTTCCTAATATCTTTGAGAACCATCACGTCAATGACGCCGGCGAAAAGATTGCCTGTCATGCTGTGGACATACAAGAGTTGATCAAGAAGAAGCCAACGTTCGAGGACGTTGAGGACGAAGAAGAAGATGACACCATGGGGAATTACGATTCAGACTGATACACATGGCGAAGATGTTGACGCTGCTGCTGCGGATGATGATTACATTGCTTTTGTCGTATTTGCCTGTCAGAAGACGTTTTTTATCTACTATGTGAAATTGTGTTTGCTATGACAACTGAAACCTGATGAACATGTTGTTTAGTATTTTCCTGTGAGAACATCACTTGTTATGTATGCTGATTTGTGTTTGGTGATTGTATGACGACTAAAACATGATGACATTGTTGTTTAGTTGTACTCATATTTGGCTGTGAAACTTGAATTTGATGACATAGTTTGCTGTTGGACTGCAATTTGCTCGACGTCTTCGAATGAGAACAAAGCTGACCCGACAGGTCCTCTGCTAATTTATTTATTTATTACCAAAAGGGCCTCTGCTATTTATTTATTTATGAGCAAAAGGGGATACCCCCTGATTTCCGTTAATAGAAATCATTAGATGTTCACAACACTACGCCCAGCCTGCTACACAGGTTTCATTCATTACTAGTTTCAGCAAAGTGCTCATGTCATAGCCACTGAATACATCACGAGTGCTACATACACTGCAAATAAAGAGACAATCATCCTACAGAGCACATCGATTTTGCCCATTATCTTCACAAGCTCTTTCATCTCCTCATTGTTGTCAAGGCCGTTCAGCAGCTGTTGCTTGGCCATGATCAGAGGAACTGCATCTTTAACCTTCTGCTCTGCATCTTCCTCTTCTGTCGTTCCTTCAGTTACTTGTCCAACACCCCAACCTGCTGGTATTGGGATTCCTCGGCTAACCAAATAATCAGCGTAGTTGCACTCCCCCACATCAGCAACTTCCCAGAAATACAAATCACACGAATCTTCCCTTTTCTGCATGAATCAAATTGGAAGATCATCAACCAAACTATTAAAAAAATCAGCAACTGAAAGCAGCAGAACAACACTTAAACATATTATTACCCCATGATTCGGGCATTTGTAGAAGACTCGGCCAGGGTTGAGGATTGTGGTTGAGACGCGACGGATGACTCTGCGTGATTTGCAGCAGTGGCACCACACCAACGGCAGCGGGTTGCGATGAGCAACCGGCTGTGGTGCGCGTGCCGGCGGGGGTGTGATGAGACCCACAGGCGATGGTACGGGTGGCGACTTGGCGCATATTTGGTTGTTGCCTGCTGAAGAGCAGGTGGACGAGCAGCCAGCGGACATGGTTGCTGCGGCCAGAGCTTCTGATGCTAGGCAGAGTAAGTAGAGAAGAGGAGAAGCGAACGTTGGATATGTCAGTTTCATTACTTGCAGAGTAGCATAGCACCATATATAGTCATAGTCTAGGTTTGGATTCGAACCAGCTACAGGAGCACGTCTCTCTTTTTTCTAAAACTCAGCAACGTCTCTTTACTGGTACACTAGCTTGTTCTGTACGCCTTCTCAAGTCTTTGATTCCTCCACCTGACATCTGGGACCCACCGGAAGGGTCTCTGTATTTTGCAAAAAAACGTGCCCCCCACTGACAGGTCGGACCCACCAGCTATCTTCGCACGCAAGGAAGTGCCTCCTTATTACGCACAAAAAAATGAATACTCCCCTGCCAGCTGGAACCCAGCATTGTGGGAGGCTAACTTGTGGGCCTACCAAGTTGACGGGGACGGAGGGCTTTGTCAACTTAGTCAATATGAACGATTCTAGCTCCAGTTACCGTACGATGTTCATCCAACGGCAGTAGTGCTTCTTCAACCTCTGGTCTTCTTGCTCCAGCCGCCCAAACCAGCGCCGGTCGTGCCGCGTGCTCCTGCCTCCCGTGGCCGGCTGTGATGCCGCGGAGGCCTCACCGCCCCCTACTACTCCCACCGCTCGCCATGCCATCCCTCTACTCACCCACACCCCCTGTTATTCTGCGGCGACGGCAGCCTCACACCACAGCCGAACCAGTGAACCCTCGTACTCCTCTCCGCGTGGGCATCCATTGCTGCGTCTTCCCCGGCTCCGCGTCGTTCCCTTCCTAGGCCTCGCCGTCGTCCACCACCTTGGTGCTCTCGACGTGGCGTGGTCAATGTGGTCAACGACCGACTTCTATCGGAAGAGTACTGTACGTGGAGAGGCTGACAGTTGGGTCCACGGCCACAGCCCAGTTTTTTGTGATTTGCCAAGTAAGTCGCTTTGTCAGGCATGTTGGGCTGCAAATCTTTCAAGACGAGGAGAGCTTCATTCGGCTGGCCGAGAAAATGGCCTATCAGTAATGAGAAATGGGTTGTACATTTTTAAAACACATCAAACCAGCAATTAGTTTCAAATTCCTTTTTTTCATTTCGAGATTTTAAATTGCATTAATTTTTATGTGTGGACAATTTGTTCGATTTTATATTGATATACATTTATTTTTAAAATTAGTTTGAATGTGACTCGAAATTTTGGGATTAAAAACAGTTCGGACCGCACCGAAATATGCAAAATTTCGTATAATGTTTTAACCGTGGCCACAATATGGGCTGTAATGCTAATAAAAAGAATATGAGCTCCAAAAATAACCTTAAGAATTAGCAAATGGGCTGTAAATTATTAGAAATAATGGTAGATGGGTTGTATGCTGTTTTCCACAGATTTGAGGCTTTCTTAAAAAAAGGTTGACGCACTAGCAGTGACTGTTGGATGTCCATCCAACGGCCGTCGTGTTTCTTCAATCTCTGCTCTTCCTGCTCCAGCCACTCAAACAAGCGCCGGTGGGACTGCCTGCACCCTCCTCCCCGCGGCCGGCTATGCTGCCGTGCACGCCTCACCACCCCACCGTACTCCCATCGCTGGCCTAGCCATCCCTCTACTCACCCACACCTACTGTTATTCTCCGGCGACGGCAGATGAACCAGTAAACCCTCGTACAGTCGTACACCCCTCGGCGTGGGAAACAACTAACGAGTCTTCCCTGCCACCGTGTCGTTCCCTTCCTAGGCCTCGTCGTCGTCCACCGCCCTGGTGCTCTCGGCGCGGCGTGGTCAACGTGGTCAAGGAACGACTTCCATCGAAAGAGTACTGTACGTGGAGAGGCTGACAGTTGGGTCCACGGTAGCCGCAAGGAAGTGCCTCCTTATTACGCGGAAAATAATTATTCCTCCACCTGACAGCAGGGACCCACCGGACGGGCCACCGTATTTGGCGAAAAACACGTTTCCCCCCTAACTGCTGGGACCCATCGGACGGGCCAACGTATTTCGCAAAAAAAATGTTCCCCCCGCTGTCATCTTGGACCCACCAGAGGTGCCTCCTTATTACGCACAAAAAAATGAATACTCCCCCTGCTAGTTGGGACCCACCTTGGTGGGAGGCTGACTTGTGGGCCTACTAAGTAGACGGGGACGGAGTGCTTTGTCAACTTAGTTAATATGAACGATTCTAGCTCCAGTGACCGTACGATGTCCATCCAACGGTCGTAGTGCTTCTTCAACCTCTGGTCTTCTTGCTCCAGCCGCCCAAAGCAGCGTCGGTCGTGCCGCACGCTCCTGCCTCCCGTGGCCGGCTGTGCTGCCGCGGAGGCCTCACCGCCCCCAACCATTCCCACCGCTGGCCAGGCCCTGCGGCGATGGCATCCTCACACCGCAGTCGAACCAGTGAACCCTCGTACTCCTCTCCGCGCGGGCTTCCGTTGTCGCGTCTTCCCCGGCTCCGTGTCGTCCCCTTCCTAGGCCTCGCCGTCGTCCACCGCCCTACTGCTCTCGGCGCGGCGTGGTCAACATGGTCAAGGAATGGCTTCCATCAGACGTGGAATGTACGTGGAGAGGCTGACAGCTGGGTCCATGGCCGCAGCAAGGAAGTGCCTCCTTATTACACGCAAAATAATTATTCCTCCACCTGACAGCGGGGACCCACCGAACGGGCCACCGTATTTCGTCAAAAAACGTTTCCCTTGACTGTTAGGACCCACTAGCTACATCTTCGCACGCAAGGAAGTGCGTCCGGGAAAAAAATGATTCGCCCCCCTGACAGCTGGGACCCACCAGCTACATCTTCGCAGGCAAGGAAGTGCCTGACAGTCGGGGCCCACCTGGCCGAAGCGTACGTAGCGTTGTCATTCTAGTCGCGAACGTGTAACTACATACTGGTCGATGTAGAGGTGCGCACGTGTCGTAGTAGAGGCGGGCACGTAGCATGTACACGTACGTACAGCGGCCAGGGTGCAAGAAAGTAAATACGGCCACGTACGTAAATATGGGCGGGGTCTCGAATGCCTACTCGCGCGTACGTACGGCCAGGGCTCGTGTACATGGCTGGGTCAGAACGGAGAAACAGCGTCATCGTCGTGTTCATGGGGAGCCAACCGGCTGGGTCGGAATAGAATGTGTCATCGTGTTCATCGGGAGGGCTTGGACGGAACAGCCGATGGAAATGAGGCCTGGCGTACCGCAGAACGGAGGAAACGGCCTTGTGTTCGACCGGCCACGTTCGAAATGGGATCCTGTTCATCGGGAGGGGTCTGGTGTACCGCAAAACGGAGGAAACGGACCTCCTACGGTCGAAACGGGGGTCTTGTTGATCGGGAGCGGTGTGGCGTACCGCAAAACGGACGAAACGGACTTGTGTTGGAGCGCTACGGTCGAAACGGGGGTCCTGATCATCGGGAGGGGTGTGGCGTACCGCAAAACGGGACTCCACGGGATACTGTTCATCTCCACCGTCGACCCCCTCCAGCCTCCACGGGCTACTGTTCATCCACCGTCGACCTCCTCCAGCCTCCACCTGCGACTGTTCATCCACGGGCTCCTGTTCATCCAGCCTCCACCGTGCGCTACTCCACCGGCTACTGTTCAACCAGCCCTCTCCATGGGCTCCTGTTCAACCTCCCCTCCACGGGCTACTGTTCATCCAGCCCTCCACCGTCTACTATTCATCCTTCCCTCCACGGAGTGGTCCTATTCATCCTGCCATCCACGGGGTCTTGTTCATCTAGCCCCAACCGGCTCGAACGATCGGGGTCCTGTTCATCCAGAGGCAACGCCACGGGGTCCTGTTCATCCACCCCCACCGGGAACTGTTCATCCAAACCCCCCCCCCAGCAACGCTCACTGTTTATCCAGAGGCAGCATCGATCGGCTTCAGTTAGCAGCAGTAGCGAAGGAATCGCTCGATCGGGTTCAGTTAACAGCCATCGACCGATCGCTCGGGTTCAGTTAAGCGTAGCCTGCACTGCAATCGCTCGGGTTCAGTTAGAGCCCAACGCCTCGCTCGGCTTCAGTTAGAGCCCAACGCCTCGCACCCACGGGCGTGCGTGTACGAGAGAAACGCGCATCGCTCGGCCCCGACCACCCACCGTAACCGGGAACACCCCGATATTTTCCTCGCCCTCGCTTCTACCATGGTTTTTTCCGTCATGGACGGCCCAAAGAATTTCATGCAGCTGCGTCTCCGGCCCGCCCAGGACGAAAAGCCCATTTTCTGTCATGATTTTTTGTCATAGAAGTAGGACTCCACCACATCTATGATGATACCGTGTTTTGTCACAATTATCGTCATAGAAGTGTCATAAGTATGACAGAAAAGACTTTCGTTCGGCCCAAAATGTCACGGATGTGTCTTTTTTTGTAGTGGAGGCTGCCATCGCCGCAGAATAACAGGGGGTGTGGGTGAGTGCAGGGATGGCCTGGCCAGCGGTGGGACTAGTAGGGGCGGTGAGGCCTCCGTGGCAGCACAACCGGCCACGGGAGGCAGGAGCAGGTGGCACGACCGGCGCTGCTTTGGGCGGCTGGAGCAAGAAGACCAGAGGTTGAAGAAGCACTACGGCCGTTGGATGGACATCGTACGGTCACTGCAGCTAGAATCGTTCATATTGACTAAGTTGACAAAGCCCTTGGTACGCGTCAACTTAGTAGGCCCACAGGTCAGCTTCCGAAACGGTGTGCCCCAGATGTCAGGGGGAGGAATCATTTTTTGGGCAGGTGCAGCTAGAATATCCGAGATTGAAGAAGAGCACGGCATCCATTGGATGGACATCCAACGACCACTGCTGCTAGAACCATGTGTTGACTATAATAAGTTGACAAAGCCTTGCATACCCGTCAACTTCTTTTTTTAGGGAACGCGTCAACTTAGTAGGCCCACAAGTGTGTGGCAGAGAACTTATAGCCCATTTGCGATTTGTAAGAATGTACATCCCATTTTTGAATTCTAATGGAATTTACTACAGCCCATGTACAGTTTGTTAAAAGTACAGCCCATTTTGTAGCTAGGACAACGACTAATAATTTCAACCAACCTTTCAAGGCAGAATTCAATAAAATTTCCCACATTTTGATGAGATAAGAAATATTTTTATCCCAAAATTTCTAGTCAGATTAAATATAAATTTGTATTACGTAAAAATCTAACGAAACATTGCGCGCGCAACAATTAAAAATTAAGATTTTCAAAATCCATAAATAATATTTTATAAACTAATTCGTGCTTGGTGCATTTTTTATAGTTACTGCCCAGTTTTTATAATTACATCCCATTTATTATTTTTAAAGCCCATTTTCCTGTTAAGCCTAATGCATCCCTCCTAGGAAAGATTTGCAGCCCAGCGGGGCGGAGAATAACAAGTTGACCTTGCCTGGGTATTCCTCAAAAAACGTATAGCTAGGCTAGCCATTTTCATCTTGAAAAAAATTAATATCTGGGCTGGATATCTGTCCTGGGCTAGACGGGCCACAGCCCGCCCAGTTAATACCCTGCTCTCCTCTGAACAACAACGAAAACATCGCCAAGAAAAACTCTGCAGTGCTCACACCTCAAAAACACAAATACTGCTCGAGCTGCTTGGTCCCAGCTGTCGGCCGCACCTTGTGCAATTCTCTCGTTTATATTGACTACATAGGTTGACAATGGTGTGGGACCGTGATGTCAGGAAACCAGGAGGAAGCAAAAAAATATAGTTGTACATAATAAGGAGGCACTTGCGTAAGTACGGCTATGGCCCTAGTGGGTCCCTACTGTCAACCAGTCAAAATAAAGTCATCTCCTGAATCCTCATGTTCATTGACCATGTTAACAATGCTCGGCGCCACGGCGAGCGCAACAACTCGAAGGACGACGGAGAGGGCCTCGCGGGCCCTACGGATGGTCTGATACAGCGCCCGCTGCTCATTCAGGAAGCCAGGATCATCGGACACCTATGAGCACCTTCGAGAGACTGAGACGGCATGAAACGGTAAGGCCGCGCTTGGGAGCTCTGGTTTATTTCACACCTGTATTAAGATACAAGTGTAATTTACTCGTCATCGGAAACAACGCGTAAAATACAGGCGTAATGAAACCGAGGGCCCGAGGTCTGTAAGTAAAACCGGCGGGTTACGCGTGTAATTTGAGAGACCGGTGTATATTTTACTAGTCGAAATCGACCAACCAAGCGCTTCGCCCGAGACCATCTGCTTTTATTTACAAGCGTCAGTTTTACAAGCGGTTTTGGTTGGAAAACGACGATCCAATCACGGCCTAAGATGATGAGTTGGTCGGAAGATCATATGGTTTCACGTCTAACCTAACCGACTTGTCGTATAGGCTATGAATGAAACATAAGACGATGAACTTCTTAAGCACGGAAACAACAGAAGAGGATGATCTTCCTAACAAGCAAATCACTGGCATTAGATCGACATGCAAAACAATACGAAGCATTATTCTCAGGAGGCACGGTGAACAGCTCGTGATGCCGCATGCCACAACATTCCAAGCTCAACTTTGCAATCAAACACAAGGCCTGGCATTACATAGACAATATTCAGAACAAACTCTTAAAATATCTTACATAAGTCAACATTCATGTGACTATGCATCTCAGCAGAGTAAATATTTACTTCTGAACTGAAGACAGGAATAGGAAAAAATGATCGACGTTGCTCACAGCAAAGGGCGTCCCACTCAAAAATATCAAATGCATGTCTTCTGGCTAACATCAATGAGCAAAAATTGACAAGGTTTTCCAATTCCAATATATTAAACTAATGTCAACTTTGACAAGCTTTTCCCATTCAAAATATGTAATGCCTATGATTGTGGAACGGGCAGGGTTTGTCATCAGTTTGTCATCTGATAGTCCGGTGGCTCAAGGTGACGACGAATGATTAGAGAACCATTCGATGTATTGTGCATGATGAAGTATTATTATGGAGGACACGAACCATCTGAACATTTTGTGCAGTTCCACTAAAATCAAGCTGAGCATCCCTGTGGATTTCGTATTTATATGCTGCCAGAAAACAAAGACACATCAGCACACACATGAATATTGGCCCCAGTGTCAACCCACCAATCGGTGGACTAACAAACTGAAAGTACGGTAAACAGATTACCATACCCAGATGCCCCATCATTGTTGCTTAGAGTGACATTGACAGACTTGGAGTCCTGTCCTGGCTTCTTGGTACTTGTTTGGGCACTTGTTTGCCCAGTGTTCCTCCGAACCACAAGTAAAGCAGCCATCTCTCTTTTGTCTTTCTTCTTACCCTTCTTAATGGCCGACGCTGGCAGCACCATTCAAACATATAGTCCGGTGGCTCAAGGTGACGACGAATAATTAGAGAACCATTCGATGTATTGTGCATGATGAAGTATTATGGAGGACAGAAACCATCTGGACATTTTGTGCAGTTCCACTAAAATCAGGCTGAGCATCCTTGTGGATATCGTATTTATATGTTGCAAGAAAACAAAGACACAGCAGCACACACATGAATATTGGCCCCAGTGTCAACCCACCAATCGGTGGACTAACAAACTGAAAGTACGGTAAACAGATTACCATACCCAGATGCCCCATCATTGTTGCTTAGAATGACATTGACAGATTTGGAGTCTTGTCCTGGCTTCCTGTACTTGTTTGGGCACTTTTTTGCCCAGTGCACTCCACGTGTTGTAGAGTTTCCTATGTGCTCTTTGCAGACTAGTCATGTCACCAGCGTCTACTAATACTCTGTAAAGCTTCTCGATCATTCCTTGTGTAATGTAGCGCAAACAGTGACTGCTTCTTTCTGCAAAGTGGTAAGACCAACTGGACCCACTAATGCAGCAGTTTGCCTTAGACACATTGGCTCCTTTTGTGCAGTTCAACTAAAATCAAAGTCGGAATAAAACCGAGCTTTAATTTTGATATCCCTGTAAGCAACAAAAGGTATAAGGGAAACAATTACTGAGAAATAACGGTTGATGACTTGTACTCCCAGAAGAAAAACATCTACTGATCTACCTTATCTTAATGGGAAACAAAGCAGGAGAGTAGCAATTCTCAATCAGTGTGATTCATTCATATTAACTGAGACATTATCTTAACAATGCCTTGTTTCAACATGTATAAAGAACGACAAAGCAGAAAAGTATCATTCCTAAAACAATGCGACTGATTCATTTTAACAGAGACATTATCTTAACAATACCTTGGTTAAACATGTAGAAAGAACTACAAAGCAGGATAGTACCATTTGTAAAACACTGTAACTGATATATAATAACAGAGACATTATCTGAACAATACATTTCTTAAACATGTACTCCGGCCGATCCCTAACAGAAATGGTACTCCCGCCGATCCCTAACAAGTGTTGCAGTTTTGAACTAAGATTCAGTAGTTAATTCTGAGGAAAGTCGGTACTGACCTTTCAAGACCAAGATTTGAAACAACTCGTGAGGAAGACCTCAGAGAGATCTCAACACATATATGGAAATCCGGTCTCATTTTGTGCAGTTCCACCAAAATTAAGCGAAGCAAAATGTCGCAATAGCAACAAGTTGAATAGATATCCCTGTTTTAACAGAGGCAAAAAAGGAATCAATTACTGGCCAATAAAGGAGGATGAAACATGCGGCCACAAAAATGGTAATCCCGCCAATCCCTAACAAGTGTTGCAGTTTTGAAATAAGATTCAGTAGTTAATTCTGAGAGTGGCATTGCTTAATTTTACCAGCGGCATTAGATTAACAAAAAGCATAAACAGTTCCAGGGGAGAGTGGGCGCAACAACAACATGTGCTTCCATCTACTTATAAAGGGGGTGATGCAGAGTTTGTTGTAACAAAGCAACAAGCATAATGTCTGGGTTGGTCCCATTTTTGTTCACTACTTAATGGGAAAAGACAGCAATACAATAGCTTCAATTCAACATTTATTTAAAACAGTACCAATACAAGTAGCACAGCATCTCAAAACACACTGCACGATCATGTGGATGAAGGCAAGTACCAACCTGTCATGACGCACACAAGATCACGTACGAATCTGCCAACACGAATAGGAAATCCAATCTCGTTTTGTGCAGTTACTCTGAAATCAAGTAAAGTCGCCGGTGTGACATTTAAGTTTGCTATAGCAACAAGTTGAATAGATATCCCTGATTTAACAGAGGCAAAAAAGGAAACAATTACTGCCAATAAAGGAGGATGAAACATGCGGCCACAAAAAGAAGCATCTACCTTATCTTGATGGAAAACAAAGTATAGGACAGTAGCATTTCTAAAACGGTTGCATTGATTCATATTAACAGAGAAATTCTCTTAAAATAGTTCAGTAGTTAATTCTGAGAGTGGCATTGCTTAAAATACAATAGCTTCAATTCAACATTTATTTAAAACAGTACCAATACAAGTAGCACAACATCTCAAAACACACTGCACGATCATGTGGATGGGACATGGGACATGCCAGCACCATGTGCGTCCACACGTATAAATGGGTGATGCAGAGTATGTAGCCAAGCAGCATATCTGCGTTGGTCCCATATTTGTTCTCTTTGAAACTTTTTCCGATGTGAGGGCAGCAAATCTAGTCCTGCACAAACTACCCTGACCCCCCAGTTTCTTTCCCTTTTCAACAAAGAGTTCGGTTCCTTACAGATGTGTGTACTGGGTTACCCCCTTTTTCCCTTTTCGACAAACAAAACGGCTGGATAGCTAGTCTATACTACTTTCCCTCCCTCCTTTCCTCATTGAACCACGTCCTAGATTCATGCTCCACCCCACCGCACCCTTCTTTCCTCTTTGAACCAAGACCTAGATTCGACTACAGAATCGAAAAAGATCAGCATGCAGCTAGACCAATGACGGTTTCAAAGAAACTTATACCTTAGGGTCGTCGGGATGTGGCAAGGCGTGCGGCGGGAGGTCGGATCTGCCCACACTATGTACGGCAGCGAGGAAGAAGGGGTCGGTGGCCCTCCCGCATAGGCGCTGGGTGAAAGAGAAAAGCGCAGCCGGCAGTGGATTGCCTCCCTCGCCGAAGGCGATAGAGTGAACGCTGCACCTCCTCCCCTTCCCGGTGCGACGGGATCCGGATGCCTCCTTCGCCAGCTGTCTGTGAGGGGGTGAGAGAGACAGAGGCCACAACGCAGTCTTGTTTAGATCTGGTGAAGAGGGTGAGAGACAGTGAATATAGCAAACCCTAGCAAAGGAACGCTGAGCCTCCAGCGTGTATATATATATGTAGTGCGGCGAGAGTGTGGAGAGTGCAAACCCTAGCGAACAAGCGCTGAGGCTCCAGCTTATATATATACTGTAGTACGGACTGAGCTCCGGTGCCTTAACTGCACCAGCTTTTGGCTATATGACAGGTGGGCCAGCCACATTTTGGGCCCACCTGTCATAAACCCAAAGGCAGGTGCACTAAAGTCAATGAAGCTGCGTCCATATAGTACTCGTGTATACGACTAATATATAGTGGAGTGGTTTTCTTATTCTCTCCATAACAATCGTTTTAAATTGTGTAAGTACGAAACGAAACTCTTTATTTAACGTACCAGTGAAGAAAACTACTACTCCCTCTGTTCCTAAATATTTGTCTTTCTAGAGATTTCAACAAATGACTACATACGGAGCAAAATGAGTGAATCTACACTGTAAAAAATGTCTATATACATCCGTATGTGGTAGTCCATTGCAAACCACTTGAAAGACAAATATTTAGGAACGGAGGGAGTACTTCCGATGAACTAACGATCCACGCGTCCTGGTCGCACTTCCTGTCCTTCACGTGCGGTACACTACCCTCCCTTAAGTGAACAACCACACATGCGCCAAATTATCGGAAACGTGTGAGAGTGTGTACAAATAAAGAATTTTAATTTCAATTATCGGAAAGGTTTGAGAGTATGTACAGTTTGCCCTCTCTAATAATTATGGTTTGTTGTGTTCGGCCTAAACTTGGTCAAACTTTACAAAGTTTGACTTCAGTCAAATCTAATATGCGGAGTAAATAAAAATGGAGGGCTACTACGTCCATCCGGGTTTTTAGTCCACACCATTTTTTTAATCAAAGTTAATAGCTGGACAAATAAAATTACAGGGGAGCTGGAGACAAAGTTGTGAGAAGGCTTAGAAATCAATACAAAACTTATGCTCTTAGTACCAACGTCGATCCTTCTTCGAGGAAACATTTGGTTCATAGCCAATTGTGTGATAAAATTGCACCAACGTGAAAGACGACTGCGTCTCCAACGCAACCAAGGTGAACTGACGAAGGATATCATCTTTGTGGGTAACAAGCAAAGAGCACTGATGGAAGACAGCTTGTTTTTCATTGAAAATCGATCAGCTTCACCAGCCGACGCAACCATGAGGCGCAACCATGAGCATCGATAGGTCATCGTGGTGATGCATCATCCATTTGGCATCAAGTTTGGGTGAGGCACCTATGAAGTTCGACAAATCCTCACTGTGGTCTGTTTCTTCTCAGTAGTCAAGCTCGAGGAAGGAAGAACCACGTGGCAGAGGACAGTGAGGCGGAACAACAATGGCCATCCAATTTTGTGCAGTTCCACTAAAATTGAGGAAGACATGCCCGGGTATGGAGATACGCATCGCTGTTTCCAAAAATATAAAAAAGGGATATAGTGTTGTTACTTTGTTTTACAAGATTAACAACGACATCTCAATTGTCAATAAGAATTATGAAAAGTACACCAACAAACAGAAGCATCATGATTATCTTGATGGGAACTAAACCAGGATACCCGAGAAAAAACGCATTTCTTCATTTAACCAGTGATAGTATTAGATTAGCAGCAGCAATAGGAGCATATGGACAATGACCGCACAACCACCATGTACTTTTCGGGTATGGAAACAACATGTATACCTCCACCGAGGCATAAATCAGGACAACTTTTCGAGTGGCATTTCCTCTATAATAGTAGGTGATGTTGGACCAGCCGACGAACCCTAGCTACTATACATGGGGAGCTGGGGAGTAGTCGCATAGAAGAAAAACCAGATGCAGTGACCTGGGGAGCTGGACCAGTACAAGAAGTTATACCTCAGGTGGGCCAGATGTCTCTTAGGCGGGCGGGCGGGACCTGCCCACACGACGGTAGCAAACAAGGGCGCGGAGGACCTTCGTCCGCGCCAGCGCCGGCTCTGAGAGGACGGTGCGCATCAGCTTCCTCCATCGCTGACGGCGACAACATCAACGTTGCACCTCCTCACCTCCCGCAGCGGACGGGATTCGGCCGGATCTGTGACCACCGGTGAGGAGAGAGATAGTGTGGACACTATCATCTTGTTTTGATATGGAGAGGGTGAGAGAGCGAGACGCGAGGAAACTCTATCAAACAAGAGGCTATAATGGAGTAAAACAATCTCTCCATAGCAGTGGTTTTAAATAGAATACGCGCGTTCCCGGAAAAAAGAAACGAAAACTGGCGGACAATTTTTTAACGTACCAAGAAAGAAAACTCGATCAAAAACACGCCCCCGCTTCCAGGTCGCGAGAGTCGTCGCGCACACACACATAGACATAGACATGCATATTCACGTTTACGTAAAATTCCATTTCCATCTCCATCTCCAATCATATTTGTCCAACTGGCACATTATTTACGTTGTTAATTATATACGCGGCAATATTAACGTACAGCATCTCTTGTTTGCGGGAGTCCGGACCGCTGCCACGGCCGCTCCTGACCAACCCGAACCCTCTTCATCACCCGCGCGTGCTTCCCGCCCGAAACGGTCAGTGCCGCATTCATGCCCGGCCAGAGCGGACGTGACCTCTCACTGGCGCCGGCATTGAAGCGGCGCGCCGGCCGAGAGAACGTCGCCTGCGCCGCTTCCTGGTGCACGCGACTCCTCCGCGTTCAAATGTCGCAATAGCCGGGCACAACATGCATCTAAAAAGTTCTTGGGAGTCCGTGCTACAGCTAGCTGTCCTCCTCCAACTCGTCAATCTCTTCCAGTAGTACTAGTACTCCATGGCGCGATCCATCGACAAGCAGGCGGGAAAGTTATCGTATACTCGGTATGCGGTGAGTGGCATGCCGAGCGACCGTGTGGGGTCGAGCCATGGAGGAGGATGAGACACGAACGCGACAGACATGATTTAAACATTGGTTTTACTCGATGGCGCGATCCAAAGAAACGAAACGTTGGTTTCTCTCCGTTTCCATTTTTTCTCCAAAAAAAGGAAAGTTTCCACTCTATTTTCATTCCTACTCCAAGGTTGCCCCGTTACAACATTCCATCAAATACAAAGGAAAACTAACATGCATGATGATGCATCTCAATGATTCACAGATCATAGCCAATATTTACTTCACAACTAAAGACAAAAGTTGTGAGAGCGTGTACGAAAGAAAAACTACTGATGGGGTCACTACGACTTAAACCCTAAACCCTAAACAGGATTTAATTTCCTGGCCAGGTAGAACCTGTCAAAGGAAAGACGGCTGGCACCCTCGGATCATACGATGCTTTTGTGCAGTTCCACTAAAATCGAGCTGAGCATCCCTGATGGCAAAGATATTGAACTCATTCTAATCACACCTTAGTTCCACTAAAATCGAACTAAGGTGTGATTAGAATAATACTACTGGCACTAGTTCATGAGACATAAACTCATCACAAGTAGAAGCCGGTAGAAGTAGAGAAAGATCGACATGGAGATGGAGCTACGTGGGGAGCTGCGGCAGTGGAGCAAGCCGGCTCCAAAAGGAAGATGGACTACCTGGGACGTCGGGCTGTACCTAGAAGGGCGGTTGGGACGCGGCATCGGCCCATACGCGGTGACCCCCGATTGGGACGCACCGACTGTGGATTTTCTCCCTCGCTGATGTCGACCGTGTCTACGCAGAACATTGTTCCCTTCCCCCAGCTGCGGGATCAGGCCAGATATGTGACCAGCGGTGTGGCCACCGTCGTTCTATGCTTGTGAAGAGAGCAACCCAAGCAAGCAGGCTTGTAGCTTAGGCTCCTGCTAGTGTATATATAGTGGTTTTCTTTTTCTCTCCATATCAATCATTTTATATTGCGTACATGTCATTGAAGAGTGAAATGATGGTTGCTTCTTCCGACTAACTTACTGTGTGATTGACTGCTCCTTTAGTGGCCCCTACACGTACTCCCCCTACGTGTATGCAACAGTCACACGTACACATGGATGCAGAAACGCGCGCGACGCCCTAATGCATGCATGTCCGAGCACACGACGGAACACACACGGTCACGCTCAAGTGCTCAACCTACACGTGCATGCACACACATACTCAGCCAGGGTGAGCTAGTGACCGTATAAACACCAGAAAATGTATATATTGAGCGCAATGAGCGTATTATGAAGTCCACTGGCCGTATTTTTACAAATATACAGTGACAGACAGTCTATTTATCTCGTTTGAAATTAAGCCATATTAACCGGAGAGGAGGCAGTATGGACTAGCATTACTTTGTTGTGTCCCGTCAACTTGCCGAACGAGGAGAAGCTTGCAGGACAGGAGAAGCTTGCGCGCGGTGGCTCGCAGGACAAGTAGAAACTTTTGACTAATGCAAGTTGTCCTTCGCTCAAGCGGTGGACGTGCAACAGTTAATTCGGTGTCAAATTGCCAGAAGCATACACTATACTAGTAGTACTATTATTTTTGCATTTCCCGAAGAGGCGAACAACCAAGCACAAAGTTTACTAGTACTAGTACTACTACTATAGTCTATAGAGGTATGTACTACTATACTAGTACTAGGAACTGGATGGAGGAGCGTCTGCACTCTTATTATATTTTTAAAATGTGATAAAGCAATCTTCAACACATTTGGTTCTCTTCGAGGGTTCTCGCATGTGATAATGGAAGTTGATTGCATGGAACACTCGCCACAATTCTTGCTTAATTCTGGCTCATATCCTGTTACAAATAGGAGTGCTCGGTAATATTTCCTCTTTTTTTGTTATTCAGCATGTAAACAGGTCAGCAAACCTTGCGGCGCATCTTTGTGCGAACCGTGCTTGCTGCACTTTGAATGTGGGCGAGAGCTGGCTTGATGAAACACCTCGCTTCCTACTTCTTTTTTTGCGGGGTACCTCGCTTCCTAGTGACCAGTGTCTTGGCTGATCGTCCTAAGAATGCTTATATATCAATAAAGCTCTCTCATTTACCCGCAAAAAAGATTAAGCCATATTAACCGGAAAGGAGGGAGTATGGACTAGCACTACTTGTTGGTGTGTCCCGTCAACTCGCAGAACGAGGAGAAGCTTGCAGGACAAGGTGAAGCTCGCTTACGCCTTTTGACTAATGCAATGTACCCTCGCCCAGGCGGTGGACATGCATCAGTTCATTCGGTGTCAGATTGCCAGAGGCATACACTGTAGTACCGAACATGTGGAGTACCATCATTCCGGAGAAGGGCGGAAAACGGCAGCCCAACATGTAATGATGATATCGATCAACCATGCTCGAATATATCTTGGCCTCCGTGCGAGCCCGTCTGTGTGTTCTCGCTCCTCGTTTCTCTCAAGGAACGGCGGGTTGGCCATTTTGCCGTCAATTGAGATCGGTTTGCTGACACTCCGGTCCCACATGTCAGTGATATGCCAAGAGGAGGTGCGTTGACCGACTGGCCATACGCGTACTTGGTTTTGCACCTTCATACTACTCCTCCCTCTGTCACAGTTTACAGGGCGCGCTTCATTATGATGCATTTCTCTCAATGCATTTCCACCACCAGAGAGACTTTAGACGCATTTGGTTTAATGCTCAATTAATTAGGGCGTGGTAACCGCAATTTTCTCTCGATGTAGTACTACGGAGTGGAGTAAGTGCATGCATGTGTGTACCCGGGGTGGAAGCACTGCATGCATGTGTGTATGCATTATTTCCTCTAGTAATAGACGCCGTGCTATAACTACCAATGCTATTTTTCAGGCCGATCGCTAGTCGCCTTGGTCCCAGAGATTTTCTCTTTTTCTGAAGTGCGCTCTATAAACAGTGGCGGATGGAGTAGTATGAGCGGATTCAAAGAAGAGCGTATTGATGGTTGCTTCTTCCGAGCAACTTATAGTGGGAAAGGTGGGGCTTATGATTTGACTGCTCATTACTCACTATTAATGCGGCGCAACGACCGGTCTGAGTCTCCCATGCGGCTGTGCACTAACCCCTCGGTTCTTAAATATACTCCGGAGTATTTGTCGTTCTAGAGATTTCAACGAGTGACTACTCAAATATTTGTCTTTTTAGAGATTCAGATGGACTACTACATGCGGATGTATATAGACATATTTTAGAGTGCAGATTCACTCATTTTGCTCCGTATGTAGTCACTTGTTGAAATATCTAGAAAGACAAATATTTAGGAACGGAGGGAGTACACATACGAAGCAAAATGAGTGAATCTACACTATAAAATATGCCCATTTGAAATTTGTAAAAAGACAAATATTTAGGAACGAAGGAGTATAATTTTGTGCATGGCACATGGACACGGATGCCGAAGAGGCTTCTGGCAATGCTATCAAGCTTCCAGCATTAGTTTACATAATTGACGTACTACACAAATAATTTTCCAGCGACATGAAATTGTACAATGGTCTGAGCTTTCAGCTTTTGTTTCGTGTGTCTTGCCATCAATGCTCTTTCGGAAACAATAAAAACTAACTTCCTTACTAATTAGAGCTAATATTTACATCACAACTGAAGACAAAGTTGTGAGAAGGTGTTAAATTAAAATTGATCCATGCTTTCAATGGCAGCAACGTCCCCCCAGCTCTGTCTAAATCAACAAGGCATGTTGGGAAAAAAAGTAGCTGTCTCGAGCATGCAACATTTCGATCATTTTGTGCAGTTCCACTAAAATAGAGCTGAGCGTCCCTGTTCCAAAGATATTAAGTGTGATTACGATAATAGAGGACTGCTGATGAAACAATAAACACACAAATAGAAGCCGGTCACCTTTGTAGTCTCTCTTAAGACTAACTAGTTGGAGAAGATTAGGCTCAGAGTTGGATGAGGAGGATAGAGCAAAACCAATCTCCGTTTGTGCAGACGCACTTAAATGTAGAGATGTTGCCCGTGTGACATTTTGGTAGAACTGCACAAAACACTCTTAAGAAAAAAGTGATTTGTGCAGTTCACCAAAAGGTCGCAATAGCCACAAGGTGAAATGGATAGCCCTGTTTGCAAAAAAGAGGTAGAAAGGAAACAATTACTGGCTAATAACAGTTGATGACACATGCGACGACAAAAAAGAAGCATATTCCTTGTCCTAAGGGAAGATAACAACACGGTTGTATTTGTCTAAAACAATGTTAGGACGAGATTGCAATATGGAAAGTACGTCGGACGAGCTACGTTTTGGGCAATGAACTATGGAAGATCCACATGCAGCGACGTGGGAAGACGGGCAGTGGAGCAAGGCCGGAGGGGATACATGGGGGTCGTCGGGATGTAACTAGGTGAGCGGCAGCGGGCGGAAACTGCCCATACTACGGCAGCGAGCAGGTGGCGTAGGCCCTACCACGCCAGAGCTTGGTCAGAGAGAACGGTGTGTACTGCAGATCGGGACGTGCTGCCTCGGCGCCGTCGAACAGAGAAACTATGCACGTACTCCCTTTCCGCCGGCGGACGGGATGCGGCCGGATCAGTGACCAACGGTGAGAGAGAGAGAGGCCACCGCAACCTTGGGTGAGATACTCTTAAGAGAGACAAACCAGGCAGGCTCCATTGTATATAGTGGAGCAGACTACCTTTTTCTCCATAAAAATCGTTTTATATTCTGTGTACGTGCCATTGAGCGATATAACTTTATTTAGAAATAACGCGCCAACGCATCAAGTCGAACTTTGTTTCGTGCACGCGTGGTACACGACCTCCATAGGTAAACAACCGCTACACGCGTTCAAATTAGCACGTGGGCTACCATTTTGTACAGAACTGAGCTCCACCGTGTACCCACGCGGGTGTGGCTGGGCATGAAGCGTGAGTACATGCACAGTGAACCTATTCTCTTCTTGTATACGTACACCATCTACGTGGGGTTGTGTGAGAGAGATACAAACGTAGAGAGATATAGTGTGTGGTTTCATGAGAGTTTTTTTGGGGGGTGGGGTCAATCAAAAAATGTAACATATGCAATGTGTGTGAAATAGAGTCCTGGATATATCATATATATAGAGGGGGCGATCCACGGGAAGAGAGTGGAGGCATCATCAGCTTGAGGTGTCCATAGAATCGAAGAGAGGGATGATGTGTGTGCGCGCGCGCGATCGATAAAGAGTGCCATCGAATTTGTGTGTGCCCACGTCAAAGATATAGAGTGGCTGGCCTACTGGAACGTGAGAGGGGACAGGTGCAGTTTGTCTCTGTGGCATGGATACCTACCTACAGTGCTCGACTATCGGTGTGTGGTGGGGGGAGGGAGGCCTAATTAACTATAGAGGTACAATGGCTGGTATATGTGTGGAGGAGGAGAGAGGCCTACCTCATGTATTAAGGGAGATCGATCTACCTCATGTATTAAGGGAGATCGATCGGCATACATGCATATGTGTAGGAGAGGAATAAGGTTGGGAAAGAGACAGAGCTAGAGTGTTGGAGGGGGTGGTAGTGGAGTTGCTTCTAACAAATGGTGGGATAGGCTTGCTAGACAACCGGAGGGCACGCCTGCAATATCAATAAAAGAGGGGATGGATGCCTGTCTGTGCACGTGCGTGTGAGAGACGGGTCAGGAGGCATGCACGAATGATGAGGGGGGGCGATATGGCTGTCGTAAGCAGACATAACTACATAGGAAGATCAATCGTCCTTTGTCAGAGAAAGGAGAGACATAGCTTGTGAGGTACGTCGATCGATGGGGGGAATAGTTAAAGTCGACCTAGGTATATGTTGGGAGATCGATCGGTATACATGCATGTGTGTGTTAGAAGCAAATGAGGCACGGGGAGAAGGATAGAGAGAGAGGGATGCATCTAGGAGGTGGTGCGAGAGTCATACTATATCGAGGGGGGAGGAGTGTGCGAGTACGAGATCGATGAAAAGAGTGGTGGGAGTGAGGCATGGACGGTGATAAGAGAAGAGGGGAAGCTTGTGTTTTGTGCTAGGCACACCTGGCTATAGAGGCATATCGATCGATGTGTGCCGTAAAGAAGGAGTTGGGGGGGCCTACACACACCATGGGTGAACGACCTAAAGTGAAAAGACGAATTTGCGCGATGGAGCTAGAGAATGCTGAGGGAGGGTGAGAGGGATGCGGGCGTCTGCATGCACAAGAGAAAGTTAGCGCTAGCTAGCTACAATGATAAGAGGATTGTGTGGGTGTAAAAGACGAATAGAGATCATACTTCATTATAAAAAGCGAATTCGGATATTTGAAGAATTTATCATAGTGTTTTAAACCGACGCATGTGTGAATATATATAACGGTGATACACATGGTGTGGTTATGAACATGTTATACTACATATAATATATTTTATCTCTACTCTTATAAAAAAGGGAGTTGTTGATGATGGTGCCATCCTGCAATATAGGCCGTCCGATTTATATCTGACGGATAGGAAGGAAACTATGGTAATTTTGAAAAAAGATACCCACGCCCCTCTCCATATTTGCAAATTAGGCCTCCCCTTGATCATGTTGATGTTCTGTGGAACACATGGGCATCTTGCTAGTACTACGTATAACATATAGAACATTGATCATAATTTGGGCTAATGTGTGGCTTTTGCAGCTCAGGTCTAAATACTTGTCATAATGTAGGGGGCGGGGCACTATACTATGTGTGATAAACACGGTGTACACGTATGGAACATGGTTTAGATTATGAATATATAGCTAGTACATCAAATGTACTATTATTTGGAATCAACATCAAGTGTATTCAAAAAATAGAATTCGAGTTCATGTAGTACACATAGTTCATATCTATCTCTATAGTAATCATGTGGTGTGTTATTAAGGTAATACACGAATGATGGTTGAAGTTGGCAACAATCATGATTGTAGGTTTGTTATTGAAATAGAGAAACGAATTCAAATTCAGTTCGAATTGCAGCGGTAGTATAGACATTTGGAATGCACTAAAATGTTGGTATGAGTAGGTTACATGCATTATACAGCAAGCGAAAAAATTTAATTGGACATAACATGGATTCATACTACCGAATAGCATTTAATTGCACTAAATTGTTGGTATGAGTAGCTTTAAATAGCATTTTTATAGTAAAACGGGGCAAGACTCTCTCTTTGTGTGGTGTGAATAGTTTTATTTTTTTCGTTTTCTTTTTGGTTGAGGGAAGTGCGAATTGATTTGGTACGTACAAGTACAATATTATTAGGCTTGTCCCTAAAATTCAACCCGCGCCTTGTTATATCCTGAAAATTCAGATATCGTGCTCCCAAAACTGGCGCCTTCATAACCCGCGCCTTGCTATCCCGAAATTACAATGCGCACAAAAACTCCCTCCAGCTGCCAAATCCCGACACACGAAATCCCCCTTCTAACCCTGAGCCGAAAGGGCCGCTAGTTCAAATCGGTGCAGGGTACTTTTGTAACACACCCTACATTTTGGACAAGCGCGTCCCTAAGTCATGGTTCACCCCCTCCCATCGCCTCCTTTTTGCCATTCGAAATCCCAGGCCGCCATAACCTCTCCGCTCCAGCCGCGAAACCCCACCCTCCTCCGTCCGCCACCTCACCGTTGCCCAGTCGGAGCCTCTTCCCCGATGACGTCGTCCACCGCAACAGCTCGACGTCCCTCATCCACCTCCCCGGATGAGGATCCGTCGTCCATCTCGTCGTCCCGCCGGTTCAGCCGCCCGGTCCTCCACCTCCAAGGAGCTGCTTCGACGATCGCCTCGTCTATCGCGGCTGCTCCATCCCCACAGCGCCGCCTTAACCTGCTCCACCGAAACCGCAGCATCCTCACCGACTCCTCGGACAAAGCCGAGGCCTACTCGGCGCCACCAAAGAGGTTGTACACTCATCGCATCGCACATTCTCCTTAGCTCGACCTCCCGGCGCCGACGGTGCTCCATCCCGCACCCCCCCATGGAGCGACTACCTTGAAGCCGGTGTCGCGGGCGACATCTCCACGGCGGCTCTCCCCCAGTGCGAGGCCCCTTCGGCGGTGGCGTCCATACCAGCCGGATCTGCTGCTGCTCCGGCTCTCGCTCGCTCGCTCGCGCTGCTGCTGCTGCTCTCCCCCTCGCTCGTGCTGCTGCTCTGCTCCGATTTAGCTACACTTCAGTCGACTGAATCGACTTTTGGGTCAGTCGATTTTTAGGGGGTGGGGTGGCTCGCCGGAGTTAAGGAAGAACCACCCGCAGCGGGGACGGGGGCTCGCCGGAGAGGTACCCCACTATCTATCTTAGGGTTTAGGGTGGGGGCGGGGGGCCTATAGGGCTGGCCGGGGCGGCGGCGGACCGGCGGTGGGGAGTTGTTTCGGGGCGGTGAGGCGGCGCTGGGGTCGGCGGTTCGGCCGGTGGTAGCTGGCGGCTCAGGGGGTGCAGGTTGAAGATGAACTGTAGGCCCTCCCTAAACTACATGTCAAGTGCCTCTCTGCTACCATTGCATTCAGTTTCGACAGTAACATTCAGATTCCACAGTAAATCTCAGTTTCGACAGTTAAGTTCAGAGTCAACGGTTTTTACCTCATCTGTTGTAGTCAGGTAGTTTTTGGTGATGTAAATTTTACATCTATTTTACATCATCTATTGGAGATGCTATTAGAATCCCACTTGAGATTGACGATGTCTGTCTTGTGCTGCTTCAGCCTTGACATCTTACGGCTCACCGGGGCTGCTCCAATGACAGAACGATCCATCACAACAGAGCAGTGCCCTGGACGTCGTCTACAGATTCCTCAAATCTTCCTCCACACCTCTGACAGCCACCTCTGCCTCAACTGCTTCAGCGACCAACCCAATGATGCTGAGGTCGACACGGCCACGGCAAAGAGGTTGTACACTTGTTGCATCACTTATTACTATACATTCATGTCGATCCATTAGGGCTATTTTGGTTTGACGGAAAAACATAGCAATAGGGAATTTTCCAATGGCACTCTACTATTCAATTATTCATGCATTTTGTTAAAAAGAATGAAGCAAAACATCCACCTGGACCTACTTTTCAAAATCCTATGCATGAAAACAAGACCAAGTGCATTAGTGGCAGAATAACATTCTAACTGTACACGCTTTCATATGGTTTCACTTTATTTTGGCCATGTTTTTTGCATTCCTCTGCTCTTCCAATTCCTATAAACCAAACACCCAAGTTGACAGAAATCATGTGTTTACAAATGCTCTGTTTACCATGTGCATTCCTATCCTATTCCGGTGTTTTTCCTATCCCTGCGTTTTTAGAATCATGCAAGCCAAATGAGCCCATACAGAATTACTTCAGTTACAGGTAGGTGTCGAAGGGAACTTTGTGTGGTTTGTCCTGATCCTGTCGCGACGTCGTCCACCTCACCTGAGGTGCTCCATCGGCAGAAACATCCACCAAACCAGACATCACGACTCCTGACCATCTTTCGCCGCCTCATATCTCCTTCCCTGCCGTTGGCACCCACCGCAACGGCATCACCATCATCGACTCAGCAGATGAACCTAAGGAGTACACGGGTCCACAAGAGAGGTCGCACTCTTTTGATTCTGCTTATGTTATGCATTGCTTAAAATTACCTGCTACTTTATCATCCTATTCACCTCTTGGACTCCAAGTCAGGTCCAAATTAATGTTCAAACTTGAGTTCTAAATTAGTTATGGGGCACATATCGAGGAAGCAATGAATAGTATCTCTGTCTAATATCTGGTTCACCTAGGGTATGCCTATGTTGTTCATCTTGGGTGGGAAACAAATAGTAAAGCAATCATCATCTGTCTTTTTATTAAATTAAAGCAATCATCAACCTGTTATCATTATTTTTGGATCCATCCACTGGTTGTTACCATCACTCTAAATTTCTGCATGCTCTCCTTACATAATCTCACCATATTTTTTTCGTATGCATGTCAGATATTGTACACAGTCATGCTAAACATGTAGAGAAAAAGAGAAGAGTTTTGCGCGGCAATACAATGTCATGCAGACATCGCTCCATGGTGGGTTCAATGGCAAACCCTCCCCACCCCTCTCCAGATTGTAATCCAGAGGAAGATATCTGTTCTGAGGCGGATTCAGACGCCGCTGACCACTCCTATTTACCCCCCCCCCCCAAGGTGTTTGCTCTACCTTGGCATGATGATGTTAGTCATATCATGCATATGTTGCCTTGCAGTGCCTACTTTTAACATCATATATGTCATATGCTTAGTTTAGACATGTTCTGTCGCCACCTGTTTAGTTTCTATATCATATATGGGAATTATGCAGTCTCATGTCTTTTAGCCAGCCATAACATATGTGAAATGTGCAATGCCATCCTGTTTAACCAGGCATCATATATTTGAATGATATCTCGCCCATCCTTTTCTTCATTACATTTCCATTTGTCGACAATGTTTGTACATTAAACTACTCTTCCTGTGAATCAGCCATTTGGGTGGGAGATTGAAAAATCTGGAGTGAAAACAAGGCCTTCAGAGCAGACAGTGCTACCTGTTGAAGCAGATCTCTTGTTGGGTCCCGATAGCTCCTCGGAGATGGATTCAGAGACAGATGACCAGTCCTATTCCCCCACCAAGGTGTATTGTCTAACTTGGCATGGCGTTTTAGTTATTCATCATATCTTTGAATTATGTTATGTTATGCTATCCAGTTTAGATAGACATCATATATGTGAAACTATGTCATGCTATCCGTTTTAGTTAAACAATATACATGTCAACTATTTCATGTCCTCTTTTTTCCACACTATCTATTGCATCTGTCTCTCATACAATGTCTGTACATTCAACTATGTTTCCTGTTTATCAGCCATTTGAATTGTAGCGGGTGATGCCAGCATCTAGCGGACTAAAAACACGGTCTTCAAATAAAAAAGTGCTACCTCTTGGTGGAGATAGCACCCCGGTTGTACATGCACGAGAACCAGCCCTACCACACATAACCCAAACTCTCGCAGATTGTACCCCTACTGCGATGGACAGAGAACCAGCTTCACCCAATCTAACCCGAACCCCAGCAGATAGTAACCCAGTTCCTGTTGACACAGCACCATCTCCACCACAGAGCTCCCAAACAAGAGCAGTTAGTAAGGCAGCTCCAGTGCCCAAAGGGCCAGTACTACCACGGCGAACCCCAACTCCACCAGTTAGTACGCCTATTCCTGTGGAAGAAGCACAACCAGCTAGTCGTACTTTAGCATCTATCGCATTTGATGTTGTTAAATCGTATGTGCGTATCTTCCCATCTTGGAAATATTATACTGAAGATGAAGGAACATGCTAGTTGCAGGTGTTTGTCCAGGAGCTATGTGTAAGTAATGTTACTCATGGCAATTACTTTGCTTTGTCCCATACATCCTACCTCCATGATGGTTATAATACAGCAATTTTCCCATTTTTCTCTATAGAGAAGGACCGATTTGGAAACTCAGGATGAGGTAACCTGTGCTAATACCTCTGCTATCTTCAAGAATGCTTGGTGGCAGTATCAAAATTACCAGAAGAAAACGTACTTCACCGGCAAAGAAACTCATCAAATTCCCTTACGTTCTCCTGAGACACATTTACTGGACGATGACTGGGAATGCCTTGTTCTGTACTGGTCCCGAACCAAGAATGTGGTAAGGTCTATGAGCTCATTTTCTATTTTAAGTACTATATTCTTGCGTCTTACTGTACTCTGTTCATGTAGGAGAAGTGCCTAAACCTGAAGAACAACTGTTCTAATTTAAGATTCCATTGCTATCATAGTTCCAAAAAGCGCTAGGTGTTAATTGTGCGTTTTGTCACCGCCTTGCGCTTTACTGACCAAAGCGCATGCTTATGCGCAGTTATGCACAGATTAAGCGTAGTTATGCGCAATGCGTTTCGCCAATGCCTAGAGCCTAGGCGCGCTTAAGTGCTCGCTTAGGTGCGCCTTTTTTAACTATGATTGCTATCGTATATACTGCTTTGCTCTTGTATCACTGTATTTACTCATACAAACTTATTTTTAAATTGAAGGATCCAATCGAAACTCCAATGGCACAGCAGGTATGTTCACGCATGTTTATTTAACAGGCTTGCTCTTATCAATAGCTCTATTGATTTCAATTTCAATTGTGTATACAGTTGACTTCTCATATCATGCACATTACTGGCATCACAACAAAGCAAATAGTGTTGTTGTACATCTAGACCCGTGGTACCCATCTGAAATCTTGTTGTGCCGTGTAGTTTCCCACGCTTTGTATTCTTTCACTGCTGCTTTGTCTTGAACTAATATGATTTGAACCGTGTCTCTATTTTGATTTGGAAAGACAATGCAGTGACCATAGGACATAGATATATGTTTGTTTGATGCTTTTATTATGTACTAGTACTTGGCAATAGAAGACTTGGTAGTTTAATCCTGTCCACCTTACTAATGAACTGGTTCACCGAAATGAGTTTCATATACTAGTACATGCTAAACTGTTATGTGTCTGCTTGTTTCTTCTTTTAGAATGCTGACAGAATATTGGGGAAGAGTGCCTTATTAAGCAATGGTAAAGGAAGTAATGCATATAAGGTTCAGGATAGTGACACATCCTTGTTGGTCTCCAACAAAGCTGATAAAACAGCTAAGGAAGACTATCACGAAGACAGTGAGACAACCCCAAAGTCCTGTCTTGGTTTAGTGTTGGAGTTACTGGCCACTACCGCTTGCACAAGCTATTCAAACTCACTGTCTGAATCAGTTCGGTTTCTTGAGTCTCAACTACAAGCTGAAAGACATCGATCAGCTGTGCTGCGGCAAGAAGCGAAAGGACTGTGGAAGTCCCTAGAGCATTCAGATGCATACTTTCTGGTGCAACAGCAAGCGTTGGAGGATTTTAGCGCCAAACAGGACAAAGCTAATAAACTTGCTAAGCTTATTGCCAGCATGGTGGATACCACGTTTCTTGAGCTCTTCTAAAGTTGTTTCAGTTATGCTCTTGTTTTGCTACCGCGTTTATTTGCACTTGTGGCCAATTTTGACGGCCAGTGTATGTAATATGCTGCTTTGTTCCCTATATTTGCACTGGTGGCGAACTTTGATGCCCAGTGGATGTAATATGTGTAATAGCGGTAATAGGCTAGCGTTAATTGCTTGCTTATTTATTTCCTTATTGTCTTGTTTAGTTGTTTGCTTGTAGTCACTGCAGTTCTTTTTCTGTGTTTTTCTAGTGGCCACAATAACCTACCTTTGGAAACTAGGCCAAAATAATCATGGCAACACACGGACTGCTGTAACCATGGGCCTCCTGTGGGCCGTATGATCCATGGGCCTTCTACAGGCCGTAGGATCCATTGGCCTTCTACACGGGCCGTAGGATCCATGGGCCTTCTACGGGCCGTACGATTCATGGGCCTTTTACGGGTCGTAGGATCCATGGGCCTTCTACGGGGCGTATCATCATTTCGCCAATCATGGGCCGGACTATTTGTGGACAATAACGGGCCGTTAATAGGCTGTATTTGATAACTCTATGAAAACAACCCAACGGTTTTTTTGACATGAAAACGCCCAACATATTATCGGGCCACAAACAGGCCGACTGTAACCACGGGCTGAATTTGGCCCACAAGCAGAAAATGACAGTAACGGGTCGTAAGTAAACGAATGTGGAAATGAGCCCAAGAATAAATGGGCCCCGAGAAGGCCAAAAGATAACATGGGCTGGAAACGGCCCAACGAAATAATGGGCCGTTAATGGGTATAAAGTGATACACTGTTCATTACGGCCCAGTTTCACTACGTGTTGTTAATGGGTATAAAGTGATACACTGTTCATTACGGGCCAGTTTTACCACGGGCCATTAATGGGCCGAGAGTAATAAGGGCCTCATATGGGCCGAAAAATGTCATGGGCCATACATGGGCCGGAAGTTAAAACGGGCTGGAATTATATTGGACGGCCCAGATGACGATACTGGGCCTAATTCGGATAGGCCGTAAACGGGCCCTGGGTTAGCGGGCTGTAAATGGGCTATATGCGAACAGGCCGTTCACAGGCTTGCCGTGGGCCGGCCCGCCACCTTTTGACCAAGTCAAACAGGCCGGCCTTTTCACAGGAATGGGCCTCTGTTGGGCATAGGCGCTTTGGGTCCAATGAGTGGATGACATCTGTCCCAACGTTGAGCCGACACGTATTTCCTCTAGCCAATGATGATTTTACACGTGGAAAATCCCCATTGGTCGGGGCTGTTAACGGGTTATCGGATCCAAAACCGGACCCGATAGCTTAACGGCATTCCGTTACGGTGGATGCCACGTGTCGGTCACCCTTGACGAAAGCACTTCTGTGACGCGCGATTTATCGTCATGGAAGTGGACACTTCCATGATGATAATTTTGGTAATGTCATGGAACACTTCTACGACAGCACAGGTATGACTATCTTGATTCTGTCATAAATTTGTCATGGATGTACATGCATGACAGAAAACGTGACCTACTGTGACAAACACGTATCATCACGGAAGTGTTTTTTTAGTGTATGTTGTTGTATATAAATGGCCCGTGCTACTATTCCGTTGAATTTTAATGCGTTCCTAGAGAAAGCTAAGTTGAAAGATGATGGTAGCAACTACACAGACTGGGTCCATAACTTGAGGATTATCCTCATTGCTGCACAGAAGAATTACATCCTGGAAGCACCGCTAGGTGCCAAACCCGCTGCAGGAGCAACCCCAGATGTTATGAACGTCTGGCAGAGCAAAGCTGATGACTACTCAATAGTTCAGTCTGTCATGCTTTACGGCTTAGAACTGGGACTTCAACGATGTTTTGAACGTCATGGAGCATATGAGATGTTCCAGGAGTTGAAGTTAATATTTCAAGAAAATGCCCGGATTGAGAGATATGAAGTCTCCAATAAGTTCTACAACTGCAAAATGGAGGAGAATAGTTCTGTTAGTGAGCATATACTCAGAATGTCTGGGTACCACAATCACTTGACTCAGCTGGGAGTTAATCTTTTGGTTGACAGTGTCATTGACAGAGTTCTTCAATCACTGCCACCAAGCTACAAAAGCTTGATGATGAACTATAATATGCAAGGGATGGATAAGACAATTCCTGAGCTCTTCGCGATGCTAAAGGCTGCGGAGGTAGAAATCAAGAAGGAGCATCAAGTGTTGATGGTCAACAAGACCACTAGTTTAAAGAAAAAGGGCAAAGGGAAGAAGGGGAACTTCAAGAAGAATGGCAAACAAGTTGCTGCTCAAGTGCAGAAACCCAAGTCTGGACCTAAGCCTGAGACTGAGTGCTTCTACTGCGAAGGGACTGGTCACTGGAAGCGGAACTGCCCCGAGTATTTGGCGGAAAAGAAGGATGGCAAAGTGAAAGGTATATTTGATATACATGTTATTGATGTGTACCTTACTAATGCTCGCGGTAGCGCATTGGTATTTGATACTGGTTCTGTTGTTAATATTTGCAACTCGAAACAGGGGCTACGGATTAAGCAAAGATTGGCTAAGGACGAGGTGATGATGCACGTGGGAAATGGTTCCAAAGTCGATGTGATCGCCGTCGGCACGCTACCTCTACATCTACCTTCAGGATTAGTTTTAGACCTGAATAATTGTTATTTGGTGCCAGCGTTAAGCATGAACATTATATCTGGATCTTGTTTGATGCGAGACGGTTATTCATTTAAATCAGAGAATAATGGTTGTTCTATTTATATGAGTAATATCTTTTATGGTCATGCACCATTGATGAGTGGTCTATTTTTACTAAATCTTGATAGTAGTGATACACATATTCATAGTATTGAAGCCAAAAGATATAAGTTTAATAATGATAGTGCAACTTATTTGTGGCACTGCCGTTTAGGTCATATTGGTGTAAAGCGCATGAAGAAACTCCATGCTGATGGGCTTTTGGAATCACTTGATTATGAATCACTTGATGCTTGCGAACCATGCCTCATGGGCAAGATGACTAAGACTCCGTTCTCCGAAACAATGGAGCTAGCAACAGACTTGTTGGAAATAATACATAGTGATGTATGCGGTTCGATGAGTGTTGATTCTTGCGGCGGGTATCGTTATTTTTTGACCTTCACACATGATTTGAGCAGATATGGGTATATCTACTTGATGAAACATAAGTCTGAAACATTTGAAAAGTTCAAAGAATTTCAGAGTGAAGTGGAAAATCATCGTAACAAGAAAATAAAGTTTCTACAATCTGATCATGGAGGAGAATATTTGAGTTACGAGTTTGGTCTTCATTTGAAACAATGCGGAATAGTTTCGCAACTCATGCCACCCGGAACACCACAGCGTAATGGTGTGTCCGAACGTCGTAATCGTACTCTATTAGATATGGTGCGATCTATGATGTCTCTTACTGATTTACCGCTATCGTTTTGGGGTTATGCTTTAGAGACGGCTGTATTCACGTTAAATAGGTCACCATCTAAATCCGTAGAGACGACACCATATGAACTATGGTTTGGCAAGAAACCCAAGTTGTCGTTTCTTAAAGTTTGGGGCTGTGATGCTTATGTGAAAAAGCTTCAACCTGATAAGCTCGAACCCAAATCAGAGAAATGTGTCTTCATAAGATACCCAAAAGAGACTGTTGGGTACACCTTCTATCATAGATCCGAAGGCAAAATATTCATTGCTAAGAATGGATCCTTTCTAGAGAAAGAGTTTCTCTCAAAAGAAGTGAGTGGGAGGAAAGTAGAACTTGATGAGGTAATTCTAATGCTCCCTTATTGGAAAATAGTTCATCATAGAAATCAGTTCCAGTGATTCCTACACCAATTAGTGAGGAAGCTAATGATGATGATCATGAAACTTCTGATCAAGTTACTACCAAACCTCGTAGGTCAACCAGAGTAAGATCCGCACCAGAGTGGTACGGTAATCCTGTTCTGGAAGTCATGTTACTTGACCATGACGAACCTACTAACTATGAGGAAGTGATGATGAGCCCAGGTTCCGCGAAATGGCTTGAGGCCATGAAATCTGAGATGGGATCCATGTATGAGAACAAAGTGTGTACTTTGGTTGACTTGCCCGATGGTGCAAGCCTCTCGGAGTTGGAATATACGCTTTGATAGTTTGATCAAAGCATATGGTTTTATATAGACTTTTGGAGAAGCATGTATTTACAAGAAAGTGAGTGGGCGCTTTGTAGCATTTTTGATATTATATGTGGATGACATATTGTTTATTGGAAATGATACTGAATTTCTGAATAGCATAAAAGGATACTTGAATAAGAATTTTTCAATGAAAGACCTCGGTGAAGCTGCTTATATATTGGGCATCAAGATCTATAGATATAGATCAAGACGCTTAATTGGACTTTCACAAAGCACATACCTTGATAAAGTTTTGAAGAAGTACAAAATGGATCAAGCAAAGAAAGGGTTCTTGCATGTGTTACAAGGTGTGAAGTTGAGTCAGACTCAATGCCCGACCACTGCAGAAGATAGAGAGAAAATGAAAGTCATTCCCTATGCTTCAGCCATAGGTTCTATCATGTATGCAATGTTGTGTACTAGACCTGATGTGTGCCTTGCTATTAGTTTAGCAGGGAGGTTCCAAAGTAACCCAGGAGTGGATCACTAGACAACGGTCAAGAACATCCTAAAATACCTGAAAAGGACTAAGGATATGTTTCTCGTTTATGGAGGTGACAAAGAGCTTGCCGTAAATGGTTACGTCGATGCAAGCTTTGACACTGATCCGGATGACTCTAAGTCACAAACCGGATACGTATTTTTATTAAATGGAGGAGTTGTAAGTTGGTGCAATTCCAAGCAGAGCTTCGTGGCGGGATCTACGTGCGAAGCGGAGTACATAGCTGCTTCAGAAGCAGCAAATGAAGGAGTCTGGATGAAGGAGTTCATATCCGATCTAGGTGTCATACCTAGTGCATCGGGTCCAATGAAAATCTTTTGTGACAATACTAGTGCAATTGCCTTGGCAAAGGAATCCAGATTTCACAAGAGAACCAAGCACATCAAGAGACGCTTCAATTCCATCCGCGATCAAGTCAAGGAGGGAGACATAGAGATTTGCAAAATACATACGGATCTGAATGTTGCAGACCCGTTGACTAAGCCTCTCTCACGAGCAAAACATGATCACCACCAAGACTCCATGGGTGTTAGAATCATTACAATGTAATCTAGATTATTGACTCTAGTGCAAGTGGGAGACTGAAGGAAATATGCCCTAGAGGCAATAATAAAGTTGTTATTTATATTTCCTTATATCATGATAAATGTTTATTATTCATGCTAGAACTGTATTAACCGGAAAGTTAGTACATCTGTGAATACATAGACAAAACAGAGTGTCCCTAGTATGCATCTACTTGACTAGCTCGTTAATCAAAGATGGTTAAGTTTCCTAGCCATAGACATGTGTTGTCATTTGATGAACGGGTTCACATCATTAGAGAATGATGTGATGGACAAGACCCATCCGTTAGCTTAGCACTATAATCGTTTAGTTTATTGCTATTGCTTTCTTCATGACTTGTACATGTTCCGATGACTATGAGATTATGCAACTCCCAAATACCGGAGGAACACTTAGTGTGCTATCAAACGTCACAACGTAACTGGGTGATTATAAAGATGCTCTACAGGTGTCTCCGATGGTGTTTGTTGAGTTGGCATAGATCGAGATTAGGATTTGTCACTCCGATTGTCGGAGAGGTATCTCTGGGCCCACTCGGTAATGCACATCACTATAAGCCTTGCAAGCAATGTAACTAATGAGTTAGTTGCAGGATGATGAATTACAGAACGAGTAAAGAGACTTGCCGGTAACGAGATTGAACTAGGTATGATGATACCGACGATCGAATCTTGGGCAAGTGACATACCGATGACAAAGGGAACAACGGATGTTGTTATGCGGTTTGACCGATAAAGATCTTCGTAGAATATGTAGGAACCAATATGAGCATCCGGGTTCCGCTATTGGTTATTGACCAGAGATGAGTCTCGGCCATGTCTACATAGTTCTCGAACCCGTAGGGTCCGCACGCTTAACATTCGATGACGATACGTATTGTGAGTTTTGTGATTTGATGTACCGAAGGTTGTTTGGAGTCCCAAATGTGATCACAGACATGACGAGGAGTCTCGAAATGGTCGAGACATAAAGATTGATATATTGGAAGGTTATGTTTGGACACCGGAAAGGTTTCGGATAGGTTCCGGCATTTTCTGGAGTGCCGGGGGGTTACCGGAACCCCCCGGGGGGTTAATGGGCCTTCATGGGCCCTGGTGGAAGAGAGGAGGAGGCGGACAAGTGGAGGCACCCCCCAAGCCCAATACAAATTTGGGGGGCGGCCCCCCTTTCCTTCTCTCCCTCTTCCTCTTTCCTTCCCCTCCTAGTTGGACTAGGAAAGGGGGGAACCTACTCCTAGTAGGAGTAGGATTCCCCCCCTTGGGGAGCGCCCCTTGAGGCCGGCCGACCCCCTCCTCCCCTCCTTTATATACGGGGGAGGGGGCACACCATAGACACAAGTTGATTTCTTAGCCGTGTGTGGTGCCCCCCTCCACAGATTTCCACCTCGGTCATATTGTCATAGTGCTTAGGCGAAGCCCTGCGTTGGTAACTTCATCATCACTGTCACCACGCCGTCGTGCTGACGAAACTCTCCCTCGGCCTCAGCTGGATCTAGAGTTCGAGGGACGTCACCAAGCTGAACGTGTGCAGATCGCGGAGGTGCCGTGCGTTCGATACTTGATTGGTTGGATCGTGAAGACGTTCGACTACATCAACCGTGTTTCTTAATATTTCCACTTTCGGTCTATGAGGGTACGTGGACACACTCTCCCCGCTCGTTGCTATGCATCTCGTAGATAGATCTTGCATGATCGTAGGTAAACTTTTTGAAATACTGCGTTCCCCAACAGAAGAAGGGGCAGCACCGAAGCACCGATCCACCCACATATCAAATTATCAAAGTAATGAACGTGAATCATATGAGCATGATGAAAACTAACTTGGCAACAAATCCCATGTGTCCTCGGGAGCGCTTTGCTTTATATAAGAGTTCGTCCAGGCTTGTTCTTTGCTACAAAAAGGATTGGGCCACCTTGCTGCACCTTAGTTACTTTTGTTACTTGTTACCCGCTACGAATTATCTTATCACACAACTATCTGTTACCGATAATTTCAGTGCTTGCAGAGAATACCTTACTGAAAAGCTCTTGACATTTCCTTCTGCTCCTCGTTGGGTTTGACACTCTTACTTATCGAAAGGACTACGATAGATCCCCTATACTTGTGGGTCATCACCCGCGCCAGCCAATTTTGTTTTACCGTTTGGCCTTGCTGGATCTGTTCAGCCGTAGCCTACGTGAGCCCTCAAAACATGTTTTCTGTAGCCCTTATACTCACTTTAAAGGTCGGCGCTATAAGGGGTCTGCTAAAGATGCTCTAAGCCTGTTGTAGTTAACATATGTCATGTTTATTTCAGCTATGCACAATGTGGTAATATTGTATGCAATGTGATGTTTAAGTATGAACTAGCTAGTTCAATTTCACCAATATCAGTATCAATGGCTATGTTTGGTTGTTGTTAAGCATGTCGTAGCTAACATACCTTTCCATTTTTTACTCCATTGCTTCCTAGCGTATTAACTCTTTGCAATCTAGCTATCATTGGGAGTTGTTGTTGTTTACCATGGTTATATTTGGTTGATCTTAAGCCTGATGTAGTTAACAAGTCTTTCCATGTACTTATGCCATCGAGGTTAGTTTAATCTCATGGATTACATTACACCATTGCACAATTGTAGTTTAACTTTTAATATTTACTTCATGCTTGTAGGTACATATGTTGGGGAACGTAGTATTTCAAATATTTCCTACGATCACGAAAGAACTATCTAGGAGAAGCATAGCAACGAGCGGGGAGAGTGTGTCCACGTACCCTCGTAGACCGAAAGCGGAAGCGTTTAGTAACACGGTTGATGTAGTCGAACGTCTTCACGATCCGACCGATCCAAGCACCGAACGCACGGCACCTCCGTGTTCAGCACACGTTCAGCTCGATGACGTCCCACGAACTCTTGACTAGTTGAGGTCGAGGGAGAGTTCCGTCAGCACGACGGCGTAGTGACGGTGTTGATGAAGTTACCGGCGTAGGGCTTCGCCTAAGCACTACGATGATATGACCGCGTGTGTAACTGTGGAAGGGGGCACCGCCCACAGCTAAAAGATCAACGTGTGTGTCCTAGGGTGCCCCCCTTGCCCTCGTATATAAAGGAGGGAGGGGAAGGCCGGCCGGCCCTAGGGGCGCGCCCAAGGAGAAGGGAGTCCTACTAGGACTCCAAGTCCTAGTAGGATTCCACTTAGTGGAAGAGGGAAGGAAGGGAGAGGGAGAGGGAGAGGGAAAGGGGGGCCGCGCCCCCTCCCCTAGTCCTATTCGGACTCCCCATGGGGGGGCCTCCCCTATGTGGGCTGTCCTCTCTCTCCCCTATGGCCCATGATGGCCCATTGCTTCCCCGGGGGGTTCCGTTAACCCCTCTGGCACTCCGTTTTTACCCGAAACCATCCGGAACACTTCCGGTGTCTGAATAACATGGTCCAATATATCAATCTTTACGTCTCGACCATTTTGAGACTCCTCGTCATGTCCGTGATCTCATCCGGGACTCTGAACAAACTTCGGTACATCAAATCACATAACTCATAATACAAATCGTCATTGAACGTTAAGCGTGCGGACCCTACGGGTTCGAGAACTATGTAGGCATGACCAAGACACCTCTCCGGTCAATAACCAATAGCAGAACCTGGATGCTCATATTGGCTCCCACATATTCTACGAAGATCTTTATTGGTCAAACCGCATAACAACATACTTTGTTCCCTTTATCATCGGTATGTTACTTGCCCGAGATTCGATCGTTGGTATCATCATACCTAGTTCAATCTCGTTACCGGCAAGTCTCTTTACTCGCTCCGTAATGCATCATCCCGCAACTAACTCATTAGTCACATTGCTTGCAAGACTTATAGTGATGAGCATTACCGAGAGGGCCCAGAGATACCTCTCCGAAACACGGAGTGACAAATCCTAATCTCGATCTATGCCAACTCAACGAACACCATCGGGGACACCTGTAGAGCATCTTTATAATCACCCAGTTACGTTGTGACGTTCGATAGCACACTAATTGTTCCTCTGGTATTCGGGAATTGCATAATCTCATAGTCATAGGAACATGTATAAGTCATGAAGAAAGCAATAGCAATAAACTAAACGATCATAGTACTAAGCTAACGGATGGGTCTTGTCCATCACATCATTCTCTAATGATGTGATCCCGTTCATCAAATGACAACACATGTCTATGGCTAGGAAACTTAACTATTTTTTATTAACGAGCTAGTCAAGTAGAGGCATACTAGGGACACTCTGTTTTGTCTATGTATTCACACATGTACTAACTTTCCGGGTAATACAGTTCTAGCATGAATAATAAACATTTATCATGATATAAGGAAATATAAATAACAATTATTGCATCTAGGGCATATTTCCTTCAACATATGTCAGTGGTACAAATCCACGCTTTGACACTTTTTGCATATGGGGTAGTGAGATATTCATGAACCGACATCAAGTGAGGAAACTAGGGAAAAGAGACGGTGACGAGAACTCTTTGTTTACGCTTTATCCAAGACAAAAGTGAACTTTAGGATAGTAAGAAATGTAGCCTTCTTTTGCCTGCCCATAATGAGTTATTAGACAAAAATATCTGAATGTCTTTCGTTTTCAATGGTTTCCAAACTAGTTTACTTAAGATTACCTTGCAAACTACATGATCGGTGTGGAGGCAGCAAAAATTGAAGTATATCACCTAGACTACCATGTGAAGTAAATATGCCCTAGAGGCAATAATAAAGTTGTTATTTTCTATTTCCTTATTCATGATAAAGGTTTATTATTCATACTAGAATTGTATTGATCGGAAACCTTAATACATGTGTGAATACATAAACAAACACTGTGTCCCTAGTGAGCCTGTACTAGACTAGCTCGTTAATCAAAGATGGCTAAGGTTTCCTAACCATTGACATGAGTTGTCATTTGATAACGGGATCACATCATTAGGAGAATGATGTGATGGACAAGACCCATCTGTTAGCTTAGCATAATGATCATTTAGTTTTATTGCTATTGCTTTCTTCATGTCAAATACATATTCCTTCGACTATGAGATTATGCAACTCCCGAATACCAGAGGAATGCCTTGTGTGCTATCAAACGTCACAGTGTAACTGGGTGATTATAAAGATGATCTACAGGTATTTCCGAAGGTGTTTGTTGAGTTGGCATAGATCGAGATTAGGATTTGTCGCTCCAAGTATCGGAGAGGTATCTCTGAGCCCTCTCGCTAATACACATCATAAGCTTGCAAATGACTACGGAGTTGGTCACGAGGTGATGTATTACGGAACGAGTAAAGAGACTTACCGGTAACGAGATTGAACTAGGTATGAAGATACCGACGATCGAATCTCGGGCAAGTAACATAACGATAGACAAAGGGAATTACGTATGTTGTCATAACGGTTCGACCGATAAAGATCTTCGTAGAATATGTAGGAGCCAATATGGACATCCAGGTTCCGCTATTGGTTATTGACCAAGAGATGTCTCGGTCATGTCTACATAGTTCTTGAACTCGTAGGGTCCCCACGCTTAACGTTCGTTGATGATATACTATTATATGAGTTATGTGATTTGGTGACCGAATATTGTTCGGAGTCCCGGATGAGATCACGGGCATGAAGAGGAGTCTCGAAATGGTCGAAAGGTAAAGATTGATATATAGGATGATGGTATTCGGACACCGGAAGTGTTTTGGAGGGTACCGAGTACTTATCGGGTCACCGGAAAGGAGTTTCGGGCGCCCCCGGCAAAGATATGGGCCTTATGGGCCAAGAGAAGCAACACACCAGCCCACAAGGGGCTGGTGCGCCCCTATACGTGCCGGCCCTATGAGGAGGAGAAGGAAAGAGGGGAGAGAAAGGAAAGTGTGGAGTAGGACTCCCCCTTCTTTCCCTCCCCCCCCCCTCTTTCCTCCCCCCTTCTTCTTACAAGGAAGGGGGGCGCAGGGCAAGGCAGCAGCCCTAGGGCTGCCGCCAGGTCTCTTGGGGCGCCCTAGGGGCTGCCTCCTCCCCTCCCACCTATATATACATGGGTAGGGGGCGCCACACAATGACACACCACATTGTCTTAGCCGTGTGCGACGCCCTCGTCCACCGTTTACTCCCTCGGTCATATTTTCGTAGTGCTTAGGCGAAGCCCTGCAGAGATCACTTCACCATCACCGTCACCACGCCGTCATGCTGCCAAAACTCATCTACTACCTTGCCGTCTTACTGGATTAAGAAGGCGGGGGACGTCACCGAGCTGAACGTGTGCAGAACGCGGAGGTGTCGTGCGTTCGGTACCAGATCGGTTGGAGCGTGAAGAAAGTTTAACTACATCAACCGCATTGTGAAACGCTTCCGCTTACGATCTACGAGGGTACGTAGACACACTCTCCCCCTCGTTGCTATGCATCTCCATAGATAGATCATTGCGTGTGGGTAGAATTTTTTTTTGTTTTCCATGCTACGTTTCCCAACACCTTGATGATGATATAATAGTATTTTTGAAGGAGGTGAAGGATGGGCAGGTGGTCATCACAAAGCTTTGGGCTAAAGTTGTGTGCACCTTCGGTATGGAGAAGGGCACAATATGGACATTCTGCTATTTCACCTTCTCCAATACCCCAAATGCATTTCGTCGCTCTTCTTCTTTTTTGCGACAAAGCCTTCCGATCTACTCATCAACTGTCAAGGTAGTACAATGAACACCAGAAGTACAAATTACATTCAAGTCTATATAGACCACCTAGAGACGACTAGAAGCACCGGACCGAGCTGAAGGCGCACCGTCGTCATCGCCCTCCCTCACTGGAGCCTGACAAACCTTGTTGTAGTAGATAGAGCAGGGAAGTCGTTGTGATATTTTGGTGCACTGGTCCGATCCACAATAGCCCACATGTTTTGGCATCATCAAATGTCTATAATTAGTCCATACCGTACAGATGTTTCTCTCCCGGAAATGTATGTGCTGACGGACGCATCGAACACGGTGCTATATTAAAGAGCCTATGTGATAGGAACTTCTACCACACACACAGCAGGTAAAAACACATGTGCCACAGTAGTAGTACCGCACACATCTTGCATTTCATGTATGTGTGTGATATGAGACGCGTCGCAAATATCGCTGTAGATTAAATGTTTGTGATAGACATGCTCCAACTCCAGTAATCGTTTCTAGTGTCAATCGGATTGTAAGCATTGCGTCAAAGTATAGTGCATGTGATACATCTATCACCCCACATAATTTTAACTTATGAAAAATTTGGCACATTTCATGTATCACAAATGCTTGGTTTAGGAGTTGCATGATACGTTGTGAACTTTAGGATAGGAAGAAATGTAGCCTTCTTTTGCCTGCCCACAATGAGTTATTAGACAAAAAATATCTGAATATCTTTCGTTTTCAATGGTTTCCAAACTAGTTTACTTAAGATTACCTTGCAAACTACATGATCGGTGTGGAGGCAGCAAAAATTAAAGTATATCACCTAGACTACCATGATGATGATATAATAGTCTTCTTGAAGGAGGTGAAGGATGGGCAGGCGGTCATCACAAAGATTTGGGCTAAAGTTGTGTGCGCCTTTGGTGTGGAGAAGGGCACAATATGGGCATTCTGCTTCTTCACCTTCTCCAATACCCCAAATGCATTTCGTCTCTCTTCTTATTTTTTGCAAGAAAGCCTTCTGCTCTATTCATCAACTGTCAAGGTAGTACAAAGAATACCAGAAGTAAAACTTACATCAAGTCTATAGACCACCTAGTGACGACTAGAAGCACCGGAGCGAGCCTAAGGCGCACCGCCATCATCGCCCTCCCTCACTGGAGCCTGACAAACCTTGTTGTAGTAGAAAGTAGGGAAGTCGTCATGATATTTTGGTGCGCTGGTCCGATCCACAATATCCCACATGTTTTGGCATTGTCAAATGTCTACAATTAGTCCATACCGTACAGATGTTCCTCTCCCAAAAACGTATGTGCTGATGTATGCATCAAACATGGTGCTATATTGAAGAGCCCGTGTGATAGGAACTTCTACCGCACACACTTAGCAAGTAGAAACACATGTGCCACAGTAGTAGTACCGCACACATTGTACCTTTCTTGTATGTGTATGATATGAGATGCATCGCAAATATCACAGTAGATTAAATGTTTGTGATAGACAGGCTCCAACTCCAGTAATCGTCTTTGGTGTTAGTCGGATTGTAATCATTGCATCAAAGTATAGTGCATGTGATAGATCTATCACCCCACATGATTTTGACTTATGAAACATTTGGCACATTTTATGTATCACAAACTCTTGGTTCAGGAGTTGCATGATATGTTGCGAACTTTAGGATAGTAAGAAATGTAGCCTTCTTTTTCCCGCCCACAATGAGTTATTAGACAAAAAATATCTGGATGTCTTTCGTTTTCAATGGTTTCCAAACTAGTTTACTTAATATTACCTTGCAAACTACATGATCGGTGTGGACCTAGACTACCATGATGATGATATAATAGTCTTTTTGAAGGAGGTGAAGGATGGGCAGGCGGTCATCACAAAGATTTGGGCTAAAGTTGTGTGCGCCTTCGGTATGGAGAAGGGCACAATATGGACATTTTGCTACTTCATCTTCTCCAATACCCCAAATGCATTTCGTCTCTCTTCTTCTTTTTTGCGGGAAAGCCTTCCGATCTATTCATCAACTGTCAAGGTAGTACAAAGAACACCAGAAGTACAAATTACATTCAAGTCTATATAGACCACCTAGAGACGACTAGAAGCACCGGAGCGAGCCGAAGGCGCACCACCGTCATCTCCCTCCCTCACTGGAGCCTGACAAACCTTGTTGTAGTAGATAGTAGGGAAGTTGTTGTGATGTTTTGGTGCGCTCGTCCGATCCACAATAACCCACATGTTTTGGCATCGTCAAATGTCTATAATTAGTCCATACCATACAGATGTTTCTCTCCCGGAAATGTATGTGCTGATGGACGCATCGAACACGGTGCTATGTTAAAGAGCCTGTGTGATAGGAACTTCTACCGCACACACTTAGCAAGTAAAAACACACGTGCCACGGTAGTAGTACCGCACACATCTTGCATTTTCTTGTATGTGTGTGATATGAGACGCGTCGCAAATATCGCAGTAGATTAAATGTTTGTGATAGACAGGCTCCAACTCCAGTAATCATTTCTAGTGTCAGTCGGATTGTAAGCATTGCGTCAAAGTATAGTGCATGTGATACATCTATCACCCCACGTGATTTTGACTTATGAAAAATATGGCACATTTTATGTATCACAAATGCTTGGTTTAGGAGTTGCATGATACGATGTGAACTTTAGGATAGTAAGAAATGTAGCCTTCTTTTGCCTGCCCACAATGAGTTATTAGACAAAAATATCTGAATGTCTTTCGTTTTCAATGGTTTCTAAACTAGTTTACTTAAGATTACCTTGCAAACTACATGATCGGTGTGGAGGCATCAAAAATTAAAGTGTATCACCTAGACTACCATGATGATGATATAATATTCTTCTTGAAGGAGGTGAAGGATGGGCAGGCGGTCATCACAAAGATTTGGGCTAAAGTTGTGTGCGCCTTCGGTATGGAGAAGGGCACAATATGGGCATTCGCTTCTTCACCTTCTCCAATACCCCAAATGCATTTCGTCTCTCTTCTTCTTTTTTGCGGGAAAGCCTTCTGATCTATTCATCAACTATCAAGGTAGTACAAAGAACACCAGAAGTAAAAATTACATCAAGTCTATAGACCACCTAGCGATGACTAGAAGCACTAGAGCGAGCCGAAGGCGCACCGCCGTCATCGCCCTCCCTCACTGGAGCCTGACAAACCTTGTTGTAGTAGAAAGTAGGGAAGTCGTTATGATATTTTGGTGCGCTGGTTGATACGTCTCCATCGTATCTATATTTTTTTTATTGTTTCATGCCAATATTATACCACTTTCACATACTTTTGGCAACTTTTATATGATTTATTGGACTAACTTATTGATCCTGTGCCCAGTGCCAGTTTCTGTTTTTTGGATGTTTTTTGTATCGCAGAAAATCCATACCAAACGAAGTCCAAATGCAATAAAATTTCACGGAGAATTATTTTGGAATATATGTGATTTTTGGGAGTTGGAATCACCGCAAACGGAGGCCCATGGTGGGCATAACCCACCAGGGCGCGCTAGAGGAGCCAGGCTTGCGGTGGTGGGTTGTGCCCACCTCGTACGTCGGTTGGACCTCTACTTCGGGCGCAAGGAAGCTTATATCCAGAAAAAATCATGTGAAAATCTCAGCGCGATCGGAGTTACGGATCTTCGGGAATATAAGAAATGGTTTTCGGCCAGATCTGGGGACGGGAAACAGAAGAGAACAGAGAGGGAGATCCAATCTCGGAGGGGCTCCCGCCACTCCGCGGCCATGGAGACCAAGGACCAGAGGGGGAACCCTCCTCCCATCTAGGGGGAGGCCAAGGAAGAGGAAGAAGGAGGGGGGCTCTCTCCCCCTCTCTCCCGGTGGCACCGGAGTGCCACCGGGGCAACGATCGGGATGGCGATCTACATCAACAATCTTGCTACCGTCAACACCAACTTTATCCCCCTCTATGCAGCGGTGTAACACCCCTCCTCCCTGCTTTAATCTCTACTTAAACATGGTGCTCAACTCCATATATTATTTCCCAATGATCTATGGTTATTCTATGATGTTTGAGTAGATCCATTTTGTCCTATGGGTTAATCGTGATCTTGGTTGGTATGATTGTATATTTTATTTATGGTTCTGTCCTACGGTGCCCTCCGTCTCGCACAAACGTGAGGGGCCCCCGCTGTAGGGTGTTGCAATATGTTCATGATTCGCTTACGGTGGGTTGCGAGAGTGACAGAAACTTAAACCCGAGTAGGTGGGTTATGGAGTATGGGAGTAAAGAGGACTTGATACTTAATGCTATGGTTGGGTTTCACGACCTTAATGATCTTTAGTAGTTGCGGATGCTTGCTAGATTTCCAATCATAAGTGCATATGATCCAAGTAGAGAAAGTATGTTACCTCATGCCTCTCCCTCATATAAAATTACAAGAATGATTACCGGTACTTGTTATCGATTGCCTAGGGACAAATAACTTTCTTGTTGACAAAAACTCTCTACTAAAACTAACTTACTTGTGTCTTTATCTAAACAGCCCCTAGATTTTATTTGCGTGCTCTTTATTATCTTACAAACCTATCATATCACACCTACAAAGTACTTCTAGTTTCATACTTGTTCTAGGTAAATCGAACGTCAAGCGTGCATAGAGTTGTATCGGTGGTCGATAGAACTTGAGGGAATATTTGTTCTACCTTTAGCTCCTCGTTGGGTTCGACACTCTTACTTATCGAAAGAGGCTACAATTGATCCCCTATACTTGTGGGTTATCACTGGCCCGATCCACAATATCCCACATGTTTTGGCATCGTCAAATGTCTACAATTAGTCCATACCGTGCAGATGTTTCTCTCCCGAAAACGTATGTGTTGATGGATGCATCGAACACGGTGCTATATTGAAGAGCCCGTGTGATAGGAACTTCCACCGCACACACTTAGCAAGTAGAAACACATGTGCCACAGTAGTAGTACCGCACACATCTTACATTTCTTGTATGTGTGTGATATGAGACGCATCTCAAATATCGCAGTAGATTAAATGTTTGTGATAGACAGGCTCCAACTCTAGTAATCGTCTCTGGTGTCAGTCAGATTGTAAGCATTGCGTCAAAGTATAGTGCATGTGATGGATCTATCACCACATGATTTTGACTTATGAAACATTTGGCACATTTTATGTATCACAAATGCTTGGTTCGGGAGTTGCATGATACGTTGTGAAATTTAGGATAGTAAGAAATGTAGCCTTCTTTTGCCTGCCCACAATGAGTTATTAGACAAAAATATCTGAATGTCTTTCGTTTTCAATGGTTTCCAAACTAGTTTACTTAAGATTACCTTGCAAACTACATAATCGGTGTGGACCTAGACTACCAAGATGATGATATAATAGTCTTTTTGAAGGAGGTGAAGGATGGGCAGGCGGTCATGACACAGGTTTGGGCTGAAGTTGTGTGCGCCTTCGGTATGGAGAAGGGCACAATATGGACATTCTGCTACTTCACCTTCTCCAATACCCGAAATGCATTTCGTCTCTCGCGGGAAGGCCTTCCGATCTATTCCTCAACTGTCAAGGTAGTACAAAGAACACCAGAAGTACAAATTATATTCAAGTCTATATAGACCACCTAGAGACGACTAGAAGCACCGAAGCGAGCTGAAGGCACACTGCCCTCATCGCCCGCCCTCGCTGGAGCCTGACAAACCTTGTTGTAGTAGACAGTAGGGAAGTCGTTGTGATATTTTGGTGCGCTCGTCCGATCCACAATAGCCCACATGTTTTGGCATCGTCAAATGTCTATAATTAGTCCATACTGTATAGATGTTTCTCTCCCGGAAATGTATGTGTTGATGGACGCATCGAACACGGTGCTATATTAAAGAGCCTATGTGATAGGAACTTCTACCGCACACACTTAGCAAGTAAAAACACATGTGCCACACTAGTAGTACCGCACACATCTTGCATTTCTTGTATGTGTATGATATGAGACGCGTCACAAATATCACAGTAGATTAAATGTTTGTCATAGACAGGCTCCAACTCCAGTAATCGTTTCTGGTGTCAGTCGGATTGTAAGCATTGCGTCAAAGTATAGTGCGTGTGATACATCTATCACCCCACATGATTTTGACTTATGAAAAATTTGGCATATTTTATGTATCACAAACGCTTGGTTTAGGAGTTGCGTGATACGTTGTGAACTTTAGGATAGTAAGAAATGTTGCCTTCTTTTGCCTGCCCACAATGAGTTATTAGACAAAAATATCTGAATGTCTTTCGTTTTCAATGGTTTCCAAACTAGTTTACTTAAGATTACTTTGCAAACTACATGATCGGTGTGGAGGCAGCAAAAATTAAAGTATATCACCTAGACTACCATGATGATGATATAATAGTCTTCTTGAAGGAGGTGAAGGATGGGCAGGCGGTCATCACAAAGATTTGGGCTAAAGTTGTGTGCGCCTTCGGTATGGAGAAGGGCACAATATGGGCATTCTGCTTCTTCACCTTCTCCAATACCCCAAATGCATTTCGTCTCTCTTCTTCTTTTTTGCGGGAAAGCCTTCTGATCTATTCATCAACTATCAAGGTAGTACAAAGAACACCGGAAGTAAAAATTACATCAAGTCTATAGACCACCTAGCGACGACTAGAAGCACCGGAGCGAGCCGAAGGGGCACCGCCGTCATCGCCCTCCCTCACTGGAGCCTCACAAACCTTGTTGTAGTAGAAAGTAGGGAAGTTGTTATGATATTTTGGTGCGCTGGTCCGATCCACAATATCCCACATGTTTTGGCATCGTCAAATGTCTACAATTAGTCCATACCGTACAGATGTTTCTCTCCCGAAAACGTATGTGCTGATGGATGCATCGAACACGGTGCTATATTGAAGAGCTCGTGTGATAGGAACTTCTACCGCACACACTTAGCAAGTAGAAACATGTGTGCCACAGTAGTAGTACCGCACACATCTTACATTTCTTGTATGTGTGTGATATGAGACTCATCGCAAATATCGCAGTAGATTAAATGTTTGTGATAGACAGGCTCCAACTCTAGTAATCGTTTCTGGTGTCAGTCGGATTGTAAGCATTGCGTCAAAGTATAGTGCATGTGATAGATCTATCACCCCACATGATTTTGACTTATGAAACATTTGGCACATTTTATGTATCACAAACGCTTGGTTCAGGAGTTGCGTGATACATTGTGAACTTTAGGATAGTAAGAAATGTAGCCTTCTTTTGCCTGCCCACAATGAGTTATTAGACAAAAATATCTGAATGACTTTCGTTTTCAATGGTTTCCAAACTAGTTTACTTAAGATTACCTTGCAAACTACATGATCGGTGTGGAGGCAGCAAAAATTAAAGTACATCACCTAGACTACCATGATGATGATATAATAGTCTTTTTGAAGGAGGTGAAGGATGGGCAGGCGGTCATCACAACGTGTTGGGCTATAGTTGTGTGCGCCTTCAGTATGGAGAAGGGCACAATATGGGCATTCTGCTTCTTCACCTTCTCCAATACCCCAAATGCATTTCGTCTCTCATCTTTTTTTTGCGGGAAGCCTTCGATCTATTCATCAACTGTCAAGGTAGTACAAAGAACTCCAGAAGTAAAAAATTACATTCAAGTCTATGGACCACCTAGCGACGACTAGAAGCACCGGAGCGAGCCGAAGGCACACCGCCGTCATCGCCCTCCCTCACTGGAGCCTGACAAACCTTGTTGTAGTAGACATTAGGGAAGTCGTTATGATATTTTGGTGCGCTGGTCCGATGCACAATAGCACACATGTTTTGGCATCGTCAAATGTCTACAATTAGTCCATACCATAAAGATGTTTCTCTCCCGGAAACGTATATGCCGATGGACGCATCGAACACGGTGCTATATTGAAGAGCATGTGTGATAGGAACTTCTACCGCACACACTTAGCAAGTAAAAACACATGTGCCACAGTAGTAGTACCGCACACATCTTGCATTTCTTGTATGTGTATGATATGAGACGCATCGCAAATATCGCAGTAGATTAAATCTTTGTGATAGGCAGGCTCCAACTCGAGTAATCGTCTTTGGTGTCAGTCGGATTGTAAGCGTTGCGTCAAAGTATAGTGGTATTGTTTGAGAGAGAGAAGGTAAGATGATGACATAGCTACGGTCGAGTAATTATGGCACATATAATGTCCGGATTTACACGTGGGATTTTTTCTCGAATTTTTTTAATATTTTAAAATGTGTATTTTGTCAATGGGCGCATATACACTAGTATGAGTCAAAGTGAATTTCCGCATCGTAAGCTACATTGTACTACTATTACGGATCAACTCTTGTTACTATTCAAGTATACCGAAATCATAGCGTAGTGCGTGCCCAATAAATTCCCTTTGTCACGACCACTTAATTCTCCGTATTTTTAGGGACAAACTTGCCGCTTTATTTAAATCGTGAAGTTCGGAATCTCATCCGACAAAATATCAAGAACAAAGTCTGGGGGAGCACCCAACCACACCCTACATAATTCATCACCCAACCCTACTCTAGCAAATTTATGCGCGCCAACATTTGCAGATCGGCTAACCCACGACACCCTAGACTCAGAGAACGAATTTAGCAAGCCCTTAATCTCTTCCACTAGTGGCCCTGCTGCTGACAGGTTCTTTGTTCGCTGCTGAAGCATGTGCACCACACCTTGAGAATCAAGCTCCACATGAACCTTTTGAACGTCCATCTCTCTCTCCACCTGAAGTGCCTGCTTGCATGCCAAAACCTCTGCTGTTTCTGGGTCAACAATGTTTGGAAAATGATGGCACATACCTGCCCTGAAGGCCCCCATGTTTTCCCTAAACACAGCACCACCGCCAGCTTTACCCCGCCCCCCCTTTTGCAGTCGCTCCATCGGAGTTCACTTTGACCCACCCTTCCTCCGGTGGTTCCCATTTCTGCTTCTCTCTCTGTACCAATATGTGACTCTCTTTGGGATGCACTCTGCTCCATTCATCCATGTGCGTAAGGACTGTGGCCAAGATTTCATGCGGAGGTTTTATTCTTCTCCCCTCCCTTGCTTCATTTCTTGCCAACCAAAGCCCGTAAATGGATTGTGTCATCGCCTCCTTCTCTTCATCAGTCGCTCCTGCCAGCCACTCGAGTAGCCAGCGAGCTAACTCCCTCTGGGAATCCATCTGGCACGGTGGGATCGCCACCATGACTCCCTTCTCTGAGTGAAGTAGCTGCCAAAAAAGATTTGAATGTGGACATCCCCAAAACTAATGATATATAGTTTCATCTCGCCCGCAAGCCACACAAAACACGCCAGGTTTTATCCTTCGCCTATGTAGCTCTGATCCTACTGCAAGTTCATTCGAAACGAGCCTCCACAAATGTATCTTTGCTTTCCCCGGTGCATTTGTATCCCAAAGAGCATTGTATCCTTTATGCATGTTCACCGAGCTCGAAGACTCCGGCCGTCCGGATCTTGCTTGTTTCATAGCCATTTTGAGGTGATAGGCCGACCTCACCGTGAAAATGCCATTCTTTGTAAAGTTCCAGGCTTGGTAGTCCTCCACCCTCACACCGCCAACAGCAATCTGCAAGATATCTGTAGCATCATCTGGTGAAAACATCTCCATAACTCTCTGTCGGTTCCATGTGCTGCCATCTAGAGTTAGAAGGTCCGCTACCCTCGTCACTCCTGGGATGAAAATTTGCCCCAAGGGCTTCATTGATCCACTTCTTGGAATCCAGTTTGCATGGTGGATGTTCACTCTTGAACCGTCTCCAATTCTCCACACCAGCCCCTCCCTCAAAAGGTCTCGGCCATGCAGAATACTTTTGAATGTGTATGAAGCTGTTGATGGGCACGTAGCAGTCATAATAGAATCTTGTTTGAAGTAGTGTTCCTTGAGAACTCTCGCGCACAAAGACTTCGGACACTGCAAGATCCGCCAAGCCTGTTTTGCAAGGAGGGCCTGGTTGAACGCTTCTAGATCTCGAAACCCAAGACCCCCATCTCGCTTGGAGCTGCACATTTTCTGCCAGGTAATCCAGTGTACTTTCCGTTCACCATCTTTAGCCCCCCACCAGAATTTAGACGAAATAGAATTCAGGTTCCCGCACATTTTCTTTGTGAGGAGGAAACAGCTCATGGTGAACGTTGGAACAGCTTGGAGTCCTGACTTTATAAGCACTTCCCTCGCTTTTTTGGAAAGGCCCTGCCCCTTCCATCCGCTACATTTGCCCTTCGAACTCTCAGCAACATAATGAAAGGTGCCATCCTTGGATCTTCCAACCAGTGTCAGAAGGCCCAGATATCTCTCGCTAAGAGCTTCTGACGAGACGCCCAGAGCGGCCTTAAGCTCCACCTTAGTTGTCTCTTGACAGCCCTTTTCGAAGAAAATCGATGATTTCTGTAAATTTACTTTTTGACCCGAGGCTGCTTCATATATAGTTAGAATTTCCTTCAGTGACTCCATATTCTCTCTCGTTCCCTTCAGGAAGACTATGCTATCATCAGCAAAAAGTAGATGTGTGACATGGGGGCCAGTGCTCCCAAACTTCACACCTTTTAACTTATTATCAGCCTGTGCTTTCCTCAAAAGAGCGGAGAAACCCTCTACGCAAAACAGAAACAGATATGGAGATAGGGGGTCGCCCTGTCTGAGACCCCGGGAAGGGGAAAAACACCTGGAAAAACCTCCATTCAATTTGACAGAGAAGCTCGCCGTTGTCACACATCTCATGATCATATCTATCCAGATCGGAGCAAAACCCACTCTCTCCATCATCCGCTGCAGAAAAACCCATTCCACCCTATTGTATGCTTTCATCATCTCCAACTTGACTGCACACAGTGGTTTCTTCCTCTTTCTATTACGAATTGCATGGACACACTCATATGCCACCAATACATTATCCGTAATAAGGCGTCCGGGTACAAAGGCACTTTGTTCTTCTGACATTAGTATGGGAAGCACCACTTTGAGCCTGTTAGCTAAAACCTTTGTAGCTATTTTGTAAAGAACATTACACAAACTAATGGGCCTAAACTGAGAGAGCAGTTCTGGAGAGTTCACTTTCGGTATCATCACAATCACTGTTGCATTAAAACTCTCCGGAGTTGTGGCACCATTCAGAAAATCCCGGACAGCTCTGCACACATCATCTCTGAGCAACGACCAGTGTCGCTGGTAAAAAAGCGCCGGTAGGCCATCAGGCCCCGGTGCCTTTGTTGGCCCCATTTGCAAGAGAGCTGTCTCTACTTCCTTGTCCAATATCGGGGCTGTTAGGGATGTGTTCATATGATCTGTAACTGCTACCTGTATGTTCTGAAGTAGATCATCCGCCCCCGCGAACCCCTCCGAAGTGAAGAGGTTTTCATAGAACGCAGCCACCATTGCTCTCATGTCATCATCAGTCGTACAAAGTGACCCATCATCCCGTTGCAGCCTCTTGACTGTATTCTTCCCTTTTCGGTGCGATGCCCTGTTCTGGAAATACTGCGTGTTCTGATCACCCGCTTTTAACCAGTCAACCCTAGACCGCCGCCGATACATAATCTCCTCTCGTTCGTACACCTCTCTCAGCTGTTCTTCAATGTCCCTCACTTCTTGTTGGTACCCTGTCGACAAAGCCCTTTCCTTCGCTTCCAGGAGCTGCGCCTTCAAAAGCTTGATCTTTTTCCTAATGGAACCAAAAACCTCACGCTCCCACGACTGCATTGAGCCCGCCATGCTGCCCAGTTTCTGCCATACAGCCGCTAGGCCCTCCTCTCCTGAGTTCGCCGCATCCCACGCCTCTACAATCATCTCTTCATACTTCTCGTGTCTGATCCAAGCCTCCTCAAAACGAAAAAGCCTTGGCCCCCCACCCGTGTGACTTGGAGCCGTCTCCAGCACACGGACTAGGAGGGCCTGGTGATCTTATTCCTCGGTTAATATGTGTTCAACTTTTGTCTCCGGGAACATACTCAGGAAACTGTCAGTGCATGTAGCTCTGTCTAACCGGACCTGAATATTATCTTGTTCATCTCGCTTGTTATCCCAAGTGTATGGGTACCCCGAGAATCCTAGGTCTGCCAAACCGCGGTCGGCAAGGCAGTCCCTGAAGGCCTCCATCTGTGCGAAGCTTCTCTGGTTTCCCCCAATCTGATCCGTAAGAAACATGGCTTCGTTAAAGTCCCCAACACACATCCACGGGAAGTTATCCTGCGCTCGGAGATACCGCAAGGCATCCCAAGATATTTTTTTCCGAAGTTCCGTTCGTGGCTATCCATAGAATCCAGTGATTCTACACAGTTTACCATCCCACACTACCTCCGCATCAAGAAAGTATTGGCACCAAAGCCTCACCGTGACCTGGATATGCTCCCTCCACCACAAGGCAAGCCCCCACTTCTTCCGTTGCTATCCACCGCTACTCCACTTCGGAAACCCAAACTCCATTTCAGTCTTTCCATTGCTTTTGCTGACTTTTTTGTTTCACTAAGAAATACCACCGCTGGGTTGTGTGACCGTATCAGGTCCCGCAATTCGCCAACTGTCGAGTCCAACCCCAAGCCACGACAGCTCCAGGCTAAGAGATTCATTGGTCCCGGCGGCCCCGTGTGCCAGGGCTCGCCGCTTTGTCATCATTCTCTTGGATGCGGTCAAACACCGAGGTAGTCTTCTGCCTCGTATCGCAAATGAACCCATCCTCATCTCCATACCTTTCAGGATCTCCCTTTGCCACCCACACCTGCCTTGGCCCCCGCTTCCTGCTTTCATTCTCTCTTCCACCGTAAGAACCACTACGATATGTCTCCACATTCTCCCTTCTATGAATTCGCACGTAGTGACCCCTACGTCTGTCTCGGGTGCCATGCATATCGGATCCCCCCAGTGGGTTACCCCGACCCGTCTCTGCATCCTGCCCGTTATGGCCCATCCGCATGTTTTGCCCTCCCGGGTAGCTGCTTCTTTCCCTCTGCTGCCATTCTGTATCATTCTTCCTCGGCCCATATCTGCGAGTGGATGGATCCATCAGTTTGTCCCTTAGATCTTTTTCTCTACGCTCTTCCAATTTCTCCCAGAGATCCTTTCCACTAGCCACTTCATTCTTGTCCCTTGCTTTATTTGTACTAGATACATCCCCCTCTATGTTCCTCGTACGCTCGCCAGTGCGACCATCCGAGGTGCATGAAAATTCAGCATGCAAATTCCTCTTTGTGGGAATATCACGAACTCTGGGATGCTCCATGTTCTTGCTGGCAGTCTCACCAGTGTGAGAACTCCCTCGGCTAAAATTGTTGCTACTATCCCCAGCCATTGATCCGTCTTTACTTGAATTGTTCCTCCCTGGAGAGGCTCTAAGCCAGCCACCCCCCCCCCCCCCCACATTGTTGTGACGTAGGGGATCACATATCCCTTCAACATGCACAAGTCTACCACAGTCAAAGCAAAAGTGTGGAACCTTCTCATAGTAGAAGTCAAACCAAGTCTTCTCCTCGTCCTCCTTCTTTTTCAGATAGAATCCCCTGACCAGCGGCTCAAAAACTGAGATCTTTGCTCTGACCCTTAAATTATGTCCCCTCACGAAGCCTTCTCTATCCACATCAACCTTGACTATCTCCCCAAGCCAATTTCCCAGTGCACTACCAAACTCTTTGGTTCTCTTGTCAGGTGGAAGATCCGTGACTCGTACCCACACATCTATCGTATCGAACACCATCTCTGACGGCCGTTTACCACCCTCATACTCCTTCATAATGAGAACACTAAAATCAAATTGCCATGGTCCGTTATGCAGCACATGCCTATAGTCTCCTTCTGACCGAAAGTGTACCTCAAAAATATTCAGGCCGATCTTTGCGAACTTTGCTTCTCTATGCAGACCCCATGCCCTGGGCATGGTTTTCTCCACTACCGACATTTTCATTGGCCTAGGAGAGCACACTTTACCAACTGCTGACCAACGGTGATCTCTACGGACATGAGGTTTTGGATCTTCAAACACAAAGCCTTCTACCTCCTTGTCCATGAGCACCATACCTCCCAGCCGCGCTGACAGGCTTGCTGCCGGATCCGGCGTCTTGCTCTCCGCGGGGGATTTGCCCCCCCCCCCCCCCACCCACTAGCAGATCCATCGTCCTTCCGCGCCGGCGGCGTGGCCGCCGTCGCCGATCTAGATGGCGTTTTGTTTGCCGCAGCCGCACCTTTTCCTCCTACTTCCCCAGCCATCAGCACCGCTCCAAGACGGGGGAACGCGGGTTCGTCGACCTAGGTCCGGGAGGACGCCGTCGCCGTCCCGATCCCAGCCGAAATCCAGCCACCCAAGTGCACCGAAACCCTAACCCTAGCGTGAGAACGCGATCGCCTCGCAATCGCCTCGCACCGCCTTAGCGTTCCGTGACTTGGTGGACCCTGTGACAGTTCAGACCACTTAATTCTCCGTTGGTTGGCAGGCAGCAGTACCATCGCGACATAAGCCCGCCCAAATAAAATCGGGTGAGCTGCACACTCCAGAGTGCTCCACCATGCATACTTTGGGTGAGTGATCGGTCGAACACTTCGTGAGTTCTTCTTTGCTTTGGAAGTTAACAGTTCGCGTACGTGTGAGCTAGCTCAGCTCGCCGCCCGTGCGTGCGTCGTCGTCCGGAGGGAGATGTGGAGGCTGAAGGTCGCGGAGGGTGGCGGCCCGTGGTTGCGGTCGGTGAACAACTTCCTCGGGAGGGCCGTGTGGGAGTTCGACCCCGACCACGGCACGCCGGAGGAGCGCGCCGAGGTTGAGCGAGTGCGCCGGGAGTTCACCGACCGCCGTCTTGAGAAGAGGGAGTCGCAGGATCTTCTTATGCGCATGCAGGTAAATATTCCAACCAGGCTATAAGAACCCGACTGTAGAAAATGGCATGGAAAATGGATGAATAATTGAACATCAGGCTGCGTACTAACATTACAAAACGAAAATCTATTCAGAACAAACATGAAAAATGAAAACACATGCAGAGCTTTGAACTCATGAACATCCGTCCACGTGTTAACATGACAAACGAAAATAAGGGAAAAACATATGCAGACCAAACAGGAAATTCAAAAAAAAAAAAATCATAGTTCTGCATATACTTTTGGTTTTTTCTACCGCTTGTTATGTTAATATATGCAAACTTGGGTTCTACTCCCTCCATCCCACAATGTAAGACGTTTAGCTTGCAAAAACGTCTTACATTATGGGACGGAGGGAGTAAATCATTATAATACCGACCATAAAATTCTCACATCAGACTATTATCTATTGCAGTATGCAAAACAAAAGGGTCATCAGGTGGATCTTCCTGCTATCAAGCTTGTACACAGTGCAGAAGTCACAGAAGACACGATATTGACATCGCTGAGGCGGGCCCTTACTCGACACTCTGCTCTGCAAGCAGACGATGGGCACTGGGCTGGCGATTTCAGTGGAATTATGTTCATTATGCCTATCTTGGTGTGTATTTTTCTAACTTGTAGCACTGTATCTTTACTTTGGATACTGAAATCCACTCCCTCTCTTGTACTAAATCAGCATCAAGCATTTCCAAAACGGAGGTTGTATTTTATAGCGAGTTGGTGAATATTTCTAGGACAAAGCACAAGCTCTGTTGTTGGGTGGTGATTAGATAATTTCTTGAGTAATTAATTAACACTTTTTAGGTGGATGCAAATTTCATAACGAAATATCATTGTAGAGAAGTACACATGAATTTCAGATTTCAGTGCTAAAAGTGCTCAAAACTTTTAACACTGAAATCTTTTCCTTGTGTAGAGCTCATCGAATGTTTTTTCAGCATGAAAACCTGCAACCAGCCAAGCACCAATAGAGTTTGAGCATATTTGTTGTAGCAAAGTTTCAGATTTTTTTTAATTACTATTCATAGAGGGGGTAGGACACCCGGGAGTTGAAAAACCGCTCTCTCTAATTATAGTGCTCCATATACTGTACATGCACAAGAGTGTCAATATACTCCGAAACTAGTTATCAAGAGTTGCATGCCGTAGTTAATTCGTGGACAACATTATGATGATGGTTTGTTTCTCGCAGATATTTGCTCTACATATTACCGGATCTCTCAATACTGTCCTATCAACAGAACATCTACGTGAGATCCGTCGTTATATTTACAACCATCAGGTATGCCAACTTCAGTTTGATCCAGTTACTTTGTAGTAATAGTCTTTATATACCTAATGGATGGATCCATCTATATAACTGGTGGTTTCATTGTAATTGCTACTACTCCCTCCGTCTTAAATAAGTGTCTCAACTTTGTACTAACTCTATTATTTTGAGACGGAGGGAGTATTTGGTTGTATTTATTCATGTAATCTATGTAGAATGAAGATGGTGGTTGGGGCACGCAAGTGTTGGGGACGAGCACCATGTTTGGATCATGCTTAAACTATGTTACTTTGAGGCTTCTTGGCGAGGTGGACAATGAATCCTTGACCAAGGGACGTGATTGGATACTATCGCGTGGAAGTGCAGCTGCAATACCACAATGGGGAAAGATATGGCTCTCGGTATGTCACCGGAACACAAACAATCTCGTATGTGGAATATATATGAAGATTAATGTAGCTTCCTTGAGTATCATGCATGGACGTGTTTTGAAGCCACCGACATTTTAATTAAGTTCAACTTTCCTTGATTATCTTGAAAATAATAATATAAAAGTGTACTTTAAATTAACGTCTTATTTCCCCCGCAAAAATAATAATTAGTTACGCCTTCTACTTGAATTTTGTATATACTACTCCCTCCGTCCCATAATGTAATACGTTTTTTGACACTACACCAGTGTCAAAAAACGTTCTATATTATGAAACGGAGGGAGTAGATTGTTAATAAATCAGCAAAACAGATTAAACTCCATAAAACCACTAATATTGGTTGGTATTTTTTTACCTAATAATTTTCCTCCAAACTAAAATTTATTTCCATGACTGTTTGTTTTTTCTGTGTTAATCACGAGAATACCTTTTAACATAGAATACCTGTCATCAGATTTTTAGCTTTATTCTATGTTTTATTTTCCAAAAAAAGCATAGAATAAGAGCATCTACAGCCGAACATAGCAAATATGACTCTTAAACGCCCGCGGATGCACCCGGTCAATAACCGGACGTGTCCGTTTTAAACCCCTATTTGTCCGTCCATGCAGTCATACTTCTCATTTTTTTTCTCATATGTCCGGTCACTTGCACGTGCTTGATGAAGAGAGACAAATAAAAGAATAAATAAAGAAAGAGAAAAGGTGGTCCGGGCTGGGCCGCGTCCTATGTGGCGGACTGCTCTAAAGCGTCCACGAGCCCTCATATCCTCCCTACATTTGAGATGGATATGAGGTTCGGGGACAATCCGGGTGTATAAGGATGATATGAGGGGTCTGATTGGATTACTTTTTTTCTCTCTCCTGTTCTGTCACTGATCAGGCGCATCTGCTGGCGTGGCGTATGAGAGATGGTTTGAGACGTCCGGCTGTAGATGCTCTAAAGCATCAGATTTTTAGAGGCTCGTCCCCGAACGCTCTTATGGCCGTTAGATCGCTCGCGCAAATCACAGCGCAAGACTGTCGCCACGTCATCAAGTTGGAGTCGTTCGCGCGAGACAATTGAACATTTGCCACTTTGAATGTGAGGCTTCTCAAAATTGCCACTTTCAAGATTGGCTTCGCAAAATTGCCATTCAGCCCATTGACTCCTTCATTACCATGCCATTTCTCTCCTTAACTGATTTTCTTTTTAATTTCCCATTTATAGGCAACAGAAAATACCAAACTACCCCTAAGGCTATGTACTCAAACATGGGCATCCATCTGTCTCTGATTATGCATTTGGTTTGACCGAGAAGAAACACGGCTGGGCCGCAAAATTACTCGTGGTCGGTAAGCGCGCTTGCTAGCGTCGCCCGTCCGGTCGCCGTTGCAGCTTGCGCCACTCGACCGATGGCTGCTCACTTTCCCCGGCCGCCATCGCCGCTCGCCCCGCCTCTCTCGCGCCACAGTCGCTCAGCCCGTCCGCCTGCTCGCCGCTTGCACCACCCATCCGGGTTGCCGGGCCGCTCGACTGGGATGAGGAGGAATGGCGCGTCTCGTGGGGAAGGGAGGAGGCGGAGGGAGATGGGCATGTGGCCACGGAGGAGCTGCCGTCGGCCGACAAGATTTTTTCTGGAAGACTGGCCAGTGCAGTTAGAAAATACTCCCTTCGTTCCTAAATATTTGTCTTTCCAGAAGTTTCAACAAGTGACTACATACGGAGCAAAATGAGTGGATCTATACTTTAAAATATGTCTATATACATCCGTATGTGGTAACCATTTGAAATCTCTAGAAAGACAAATATTTAGGAACGGAAGGAGTAGGATTTAGGGTTTTTCGTGGGGCAAAGCCTCTCCGCGTCTTTCTATATATATAACAATCAGCATACAATTACATACGTACAGGGTACGTGTACATGACACGCTAGACCTATTTTAACTCTCCCCCTCAATTTGAACTTCTACTCTGTACAAGGTTTAGATTGGTACTAAAACAGTCTAGCATCTGTCTGGTGGCTGGTTTAGTAAACACATCAGCCAGCTGATCGTTAGAAGAAATGAATCTGACCTCAAGAGCTCCAGAAGCAACACGCTCACGCACAAAGTGAAAATCAATCTCGATGTGCTTGGTACGTGCATGGAAAACTGGGTTGGCAGTCAGATATGTGTCCCCTAAGTTATCACACCAGAGAACCGGAACACGCTGCTGAGACACTCCAAGCTCTTTGAGTAGTGACTCTACACAGATGGCTTCAGCAGCTCCATTCGCCAAGGCTTTGTACTCGGCCTCTGTGCTCGACCTCGACACTGTTGGTTGTTTCTTCGAACTCCAGGAAATGAGGTTCGGTCCAACGAATATGGCGAAACCTCTAGTTGATCGACGATCATCCGGACAACCTGCCCAATCTGCATCAGTGAAGATACTAATGCTAATAGAGACGGCCTTGCGAAATTTCAGCCCTTTGTTCAACGTTCCTTTCACATAGCGTAAAATCCGCTTAACAGCTTCCCAATGAGCATCAGTGGGCTGTGAGAGAAACTGACACACCTTGTTCATTGCAAATGAAATATCCGGACGGGTGAGTGTTAAATACTGCAGTCCACCAACAACACTGCGATACCGGAAAGAATCATCGGTACTGAGAGGCCGTCCAGACACTCGTGCAAGCTGCTGGGAAGTAGACAGCGGTGTGGAAGTAGGCTTACAATTCTCCATGCTCACACGGTGTAAAAGATCCAAGGCATACTTTCGTTGAGTCAATGTCATCCCCCCTGAATTGTAGGACGCTTCCAGACCAAGAAAATACTCCAACGGCCCAAGGTCCTTGATAGGAAAACTGGCAGCGAGGGCATGAACAAGACCATCAACCGCACGTGGAGAAGATCCGGCAATGACAATGTCATCCACATACACAAGCATATAGATCTGAACATCGCGATAGCGGAAGAAAAACAGAGATGTATCTGCTTTGGAGGAGGCAAAACCCAAAGCGAGAAGACGAGCACTGAACCGAGCGTACCATGCACGAGGGGACTGCTTGAGTCCATAGAGTGCGCGCTGAAGCTTGCACACATGCGAGGGAAAACGAGCATCCGCGAAACCAGGTGGCTGCTGCATATAGACGTCCTTGGAGAGATACCCATGAAGGAAAGCATTGCTGACATCAAACTGCCGAAGACTCCAACCGCGAGAAACAGCCAAGGCAAGAACCAAACGAACGGTGGCCGGCTTGACAACCGGACTGAAGGTATCACCATAGTCAATGCCAAGCTGCTGTGTGAAACCACGGGCGACCAGACGAGCTGTGTACTTATCAACAGAGCCATCCGGACGGTGCTTGGTCTTGAAGATCCATTTGCTCCCAACAACATTGACACCGCGCGGCCGAGGCACAAGAACCCAAGTCTTGTTGTGATGCAGAGCAGTGAGCTCATCAATCATCGCGATACGCCAGGTAGTCTCACGGAGAGCATCACGATGAGAGACAGGCACCGCAAGAAACACACGGCGACGGGGATCATAGCGGATAGTCCCGTCAGTAGGAACAAGAGCACGGCGAGTATGATCGCGGGTGCGGGTAACCATGGTGTGTGCAGGAGAAGCTGGGGGCGTCGCGGTCGAGGGAGCTGGACTCCCCTCGATAGAGGGCGATGCGAGCTGCGGTGGCGATGGCGGAGCAGCATCCTCGAGCACCGGGGTGGGGGACACCGCATCACCGCGCGGCAAGGAGGCCGCGGAGGGGCCGGGCTAAGCGGTCGGGTCCGTGGACGGGCCGGTCGAGCCGGGCGAGGCGGTAGCCCATGGACCAGCCAGGCCGGGCGAGGCGACGACCGAGCCGGATCGCCAAGGAGGGCTGCGCGACGGCCACGTGGGGGGGGCGGGCAGAGGGCGTGCATGCGCCATGCACGTTGAGCGCCGGAGAGGGCGGAGCCGAAGAATCCTGCACAGAAGCAACAGGGCCTGGGACAGGCGTGTCAGTAGACAAATAGGACAAGTCGTATTTGCGCATATGGTCACCCGTAGCCGGTTCAGTGGGAGGAAAAGAGAGAACATCAGCCAAAGAAGAGACATCGACAGTGACCCCAGGAGTGGCATAGGGAAAAACAGACTCATCGAAAACAACATCACGGGAGATGTAGATACGTCCCGTGGAACGATCAAGACACTTGTATCCCTTATGCATCGGACTATAGCCCAAGAAAACACACATGGTGGATCGGAAAGCAAGTTTGTGTGCATTATATTTGCGCAAACTAGGCCAGTAGGCGCACCCAAAAGTGCAAAGAAACTTATAATCAGGGTGCACCTTAAGGAGACGATATATGGGTGTATCTTGTTGAAGAACAGGTGTAGGCATGCGATTAATGAGATAGCATGCCGTAAGGAATGCCTCATCCCAAAAACGCAATGGGAGAGAAGAATGAGCCAGCAAAGCAAGGCCTGTTTCAACAAGATGACGGTGTTTGCGTTCAGCAATGCCGTTCTGCTGAGACGTGTGCGGGCGAGACACACGATGAGAGATGCCAGTGCGTTGGAAATAACGATGCAACTGGTGATACTCACCACCCCAGTCGGACTGAATAGCTATGATTTTAGTGTGGAGAAGACGCTCAACATGAGCCTGAAAGGCATAAAATACTTGCTCAACGTCAGACTTATGCTTAAGGAGATAAATCCAAGAGAAGCGAGAGTAATCGTCAACAAAGCTCACATAATATTTATAACCTCCGGAAGAAGCAATAGCTGGCCCCCAAACATCAGAATGAATTAACTCAAGAGGCATAGTGGAAACATGATGTGATAAATGATAAGGCAATTGTCGACTTTTAGCACGCTGACAAGCATCACAAACGGAAGTCTGACGTTCAGAAGAACACACTAAATTATTATTCCTAACAATGTTGTGAACAAAATTATTCGAGGGATGACCGAGACGATGGTGCCACTGGGACGGGGTGGTCTTGACGTTGACGCTGAGGGACGCTTGGCGGGTGGAGGATGACGACGCGTGACCGAACGGGATGGGGTAGAGTCCACCATGACATCTACCGTGAAGAAGGATTTTCTTCGTGGCCGTGTCCTTGACAAGGAAAAAGAAACGGTGAAATTCCACAAAAACATCATTATCAAGGACGAGACGATAAACGGAGAGAAGATGTTGATGAATGTGTGGTAGACGAAGAATATTGCGCAAACGAAGGGATGAACCGGGTATATGTTGGAGATCGTAGCAGAATTTTAAAATTTCCTACGCATCACCAAGATCCATCTATGGAGTATACTAGCAACGAGGGGAAAGGAGTGCATCTACATACCCTTGTAGATCGCGAGCGGAAGCGTTCTAATGAACGGGGTTGATGGAGTCGTACTCGCCGTGATCCAAATCACCGATGACCGAGTGCCGAACGAACGGCACCTCCGCGTTCAACACACGTACGGAGCAGCGACGTCTCCTCCTTCTTGATCCAGCAAGGGGGAAGGAGAGGTTGATGGAGATCCAGCAGCACGACGGCGTGTGGTGGAAGTAGCGGGATCCCGGCAGGGCTTCGCCAAGCTTCTGCGAGAGGGAGAGGTGTTGCAGGGGGAGAGGGAGGCGCCAGGGGCTGTGGTGCTGCTGCCCTCCCTCCCCCCCACTATATATAGGTCCCCCTGGAGGGGGGGCGCCGGCCCTGGAACCCATCTACAAGGGGGGGCGCCGGCCAGGAGGGGAAACTCCCCCCCCCAAGTCAAGTGGGGCGCCCCCCACCCCCAGGGTTTCCAACCCTAGGCGCAGGGGGAGGCCCATGGGGGCGCCCCAGCCCACTAAGGGCTGGTTCCCTTCCCACTTCAGCCCATGGGGCCCTCCGGGATAGGTGGCCCCACCCGGTGGACCCCCGGGACCCTTCCGGTGGTCTCGGTACAATACCGATAACCCCCGAAACTTTCCCGGTGGCCGAAACTGGACTTCCTATATATAATTCTTCACCTCCGGACCATTCCGGAACTCCTCGTGACGTCCGGGATCTCATCCGGGACTCCGAACAACTTTCGGGTTTCCGCATACTAGTATCTCTACAACCCTAGCGTCACCGAACCTTAAGTGTGTAGACCCTACGGGTTCGGGAGACATGCAGACATGACCGAGACGCCTCTCCGGTCAATAACCAACAGCAGGATCTGGATACCCATGTTGGCTCCCACATGTTCCACGATGATCTCATCGGATGAACCACGATGTCGAGGATTCAATCAATCCCGTATACAATTCCCTTTGTCAATCGGTATGTTACTTGCCCGAGATTCGATCGTCGGTATCCCAATACCTTGTTCAATCTCGTTACCGGCAAGTCTCTTTACTCGTACCGTAATGCATGATCCCGTGGCTAACTCCTTAGTCACATTGAGCTCATTATGATGATGCATTACCGAGTGGGCCCAGAGATACCTCTCCGTCATACGGAGTGACATATCCCAGTCTCGATCCGTGCCAACTCAACAGACACTTTCGGAGATACCCGTAGTGTACCTTTATAGTCACCCAGTTACGTTGTGACGTTTGGTACACCCAAAGCACTCCTACGGCATCCGGGAGTTGCACGATCTCATGGTCTAAGGAAATGATACTTGACATTGGAGAAGCTCTAGCAAACGAACTACATGATCTTTTGTGCTATGCTTAGGATTGGGTCTTGTCCATCACATCATTCTCCTAATGATGTGATCCCGTTATCAATGACATCCAATGTCCATAGTCAGGAAACCATGACTATCTGTTGATCAACGAGCTAGTCAACTAGAGGCTTACTAGGGACACGTTGTGGTCTATGTATTCACACATGTATTACGATTTCCGGATAACACAATTATAGCATGAACAATAGACAATTATCATGAACAAAGAAATATAATAATAACCATTTATTATTGCCTCTAGGGCATATTTCCAACAGTCTCCCACTTGCACTAGAGTCAATAATCTAGTTACATTGTGATGAATTGAACACCCATATCGTTCTGGTGTTGATCATGTTTTGCTCTAGGGAGAGGTTTAGTCAACGGATCTGCTACATTCAGGTCCGTATGTACTTTACAAATATCTATGTCTCCATTTTGAACACTTTCACGAATGGAGTTGAAGCGACGCTTGATATGCCTGGTCTTCCTGTGAAACCTGGGCTCCTTGGCAAGGGCAATAGCTCCAGTGTTGTCACAGAAGAGAGTCATCGGGCCCGACGCATTGGGAATCACCCCTAGGTCGGTAATGAACTCCTTCATCCAGATTGCTTCTTGCGCTGCCTCTGAGGCTGCCATGTACTCCGTTTCACATGTAGATCCCGCCACGACGCTTTGCTTGCAACTGCACCAGCTTACTGCCCCTCCATTCAAAATGTACACGTATCCGGTTTGTGACTTCGAGTCATCCAGATCTGTGTCGAAGCTAGCGTCGACGTAACCCTTTACGACGAGCTCTTCGTCATCTCCATAAACGAGAAACATATCCTTAGTCCTCTTCAGGTACTTCAGGATATTCTTGACCGCTGTCCAGTGTTCCATGCCGGGATTACTTTGGTACCTTCCTACCAAACTTACGGCAAGGTTTACATCAGGTCTGGTACGCAGCATGGCATACATAATAGACCCTATGGCCGAGGCATAGGGGATGACACTCATCTTTTCTCTATCCTCTGCCGTGGTCGGGCATTGAGCCGTGCTCAATTGCACACCTTGCAATACAGGCAAGAACCCCTTCTTGGACTGATCCATATTGAACTTCTTCAATATCTTGTCAAGGTACGTACTCTGTGAAAGACCAATGAGGCGTCTTGATCTATCTCTATAGATCTTGATGCCTAATATATAAGCAGCTTCTCCAAGGTCCTTCATTGAAAAACACTTATTCAAATAGGCCTTTATACTTTCCAAGAATTCTATATCATTTCCCATCAATAGTATGTCATCCACATATAATAAGAGAAATGCTACAGAGCTCCCACTCACTTTCTTGTAAACACAGGCTTCTCCATAAGTCTGTGTAAACCCAAACGCTTTGATCATCTCATCAAAACGAATGTTCCAACTCCGAGATGCTTGCACCAGCCCATAGATGGAGCGCTGGAGCTTGCATACCTTGTTAGCATTCTTAGGATCGACAAAACCTTCCGGCTGCATCATATACAATTCTTCCTTAAGAAAGCCGTTAAGGAATGCCGTTTTGACGTCCATCTGCCATATCTCATAATCATAGTACGCGGCAATTGCTAACATGATTCGGACCGACTTCAGCTTCGCTACGGGTGAGAAAGTCTCATCATAGTCAACCCCTTGAACTTGTCGATAACCCTTAGCGACAAGTCGAGCCTTATAGATGGTAACATTACCATCCGCGTCCGTCTTCTTCTTAAAGATCCATTTATTTTCTATGGCTCGCCGATCATCGGGCAAGTCAGTCAAAGTCCATACTTCGTTTTCATACATGGATCCTATCTCGGATTTCATGGCTTCTAGCCATTTGTCGGAATCCGGGCCCGCCATCGCTTCTTCATAGTTCGAAGGTTCACCGTTGTCTAACAACATGATTTCCAGGACAGGGTTGCCGTACCACTCTGGTGCGGAACGTGTCCTTGTGGACCTACGAAGTTCAGCAGTAACTTGATCCGAAGCTTCATGATCATCATCATTAACTTCCTCCCCAGTCGGTGTAGGCACCACAGGAACATCTTCCCGCGCTGCGCTACTTTCCGGTTTGGAAGGAGTGACTATCACCTCATCAAGTTCCACTTTCCTCCCACTTAATTCTTTCGAGAGAAACTCTTTCTCCAGAAAGGACCCATTCTTGGCAACAAAGATCTTGCCTTCGGATCTGAGGTAGAAGGTATACCCAATGGTTTCCTTAGGGTATCCTATGAAGACGCATTTTTCCGACTTGGGTTCAAGCTTTTCAGGTTGAAGTTTCTTGACATAAGCATCGCATCCCCAAACTTTTAGAAACGACAGCTTAGGTTTCTTCCCAAACCATAATTCATACGGTGTCGTCTCAACGGATTTCGACGGAGCCCTATTTAAAGTGAATGCGGCAGTCTCTAAAGCATAGCCCCAAAATGAGAGCGGTAGATCGGTAAGAGACATCATAGATCGCACCATATCCAATAGAGTGCGATTACGAGGTTCGGACACACCATTTCGCTGAGGTGTTCCAGGCGGCGTGAGTTGTGAAACGATTCCACATTTCTTTAAGTGCGTACCAAATTCGTGACTTAAATATTCTCCACCACGATCTGATCATAAGAACTTTATTTTCCTGTCACGTTGATTCTCAACCTCACTCTGAAATTCCTTGAACTTTTCAAAGGTTTCAGACTTGTGTTTCATTAGGTAGACATACCCATATCTACTTAAGTCATCAGTGAGAGTGAGAACATAACGATATCCTCCGCGAGCCTCAACACTCATTGGACCGCACACATCGGTATGTATGATTTCCAATAAGTTGGTTGCTCGCTCCATTGTTTCGGAGAACGGAGTCTTGGTCATCTTACCCATGAGGCATGGTTCGCACGTGTCAAATGATTCGTAATCAAGAGACTCCAAAAGTCCATTTGCATGGAGCTTCTTCATGCGCTTGACACCAATGTGACCAAGGCGGCAGTGCCACAAGTATGTGGGACTATCGTTGTCAACTTTACATCTTTTGGTATTCACACTATGAATATGTGTAACATCACGTTGGAGATTCATCAAGAATAAACCATTGACCAGCGGGGCATGACCATAAAACATATCTCTCATATAAATAGAACAACCATTATTCTCGGATTTAAATGAGTAGCCATCTCGAATTAAACGAGATCCAGATACAATGTTCATGCTCAAAGCTGGCACTAAATAACAATTATTGAGGTTTAAAACTAATCCCGTAGGTAAATGCAGAGGTAGCGTGCCGACGGCGATCACATCGACCTTGGAACCATTTCCGACGCGCATCATCACCTCGTCCTTTGCCAGTCTCCGCTTATTCCGCAGTTCCTGCTTTGAGTTACAAATATGAGCAACCGCACCGGTATCAAATACCCAGGAGCTACTACGAGTACTGGTAAGGTACACATCAATTACATGTATATCACATATACCTTTGGTGTTGCCGGCCTTCTTGTCCGCTAAGTATTTGGGGCAGTTCCGCTTCCAGTGACCACTTCCCTTCCAATAAAAGCACTCAGTCTCAGGCTTGGGTCCATTCTTCGACTTCTTCCCGGCAACTGGCTTACCGGGCGCGGCAACTCCCTTGCCGTCCTTCTTGAAGTTCTTCTTACCCTTGCCTTTCTTGAACTTAGTGGTTTTATTCACCATCAACACTTGATGTTCCTTTCTGATCTCCACCTCCACTGATTTCAGCATTGAATATACCTCAGGAATGGTCTTTTCCATCCCCTGCATATTGAAGTTCATCACAAAGCTCTTGTAGCTTGGTGGAAGCGACTGGAGGATTCTGTCAATGACCGCGTCATCCGGGAGATTGACTCCCTGCTGAGACAAGCGGTTATGTAACCCAGACATTCTGAGTATGTGCTCACTAACAGAACTATTTTCCTACATTTTACAGCTGAAGAACTTGTCGGAGACTTCATATCTCTCGACCCGGGCATGAGCTTGGAAAACCATTTTCAGCTCTTCGAACATCTCATATGCTCCATGCTTCTTAAAACGCTTTTGGAGCCCCGGTTCTAAGCTGTAAAGCATGCCGCACTGAACGAGGGAGTAATCATCAGCACGTGATTGCCAAGCGTTCATAACGTCTTGGTTCTCTGGGATTGGTGCTTCACCTAGCGGTGCTTCTAGGACATAATCTTTCTTGGCAGCTATGAGGATGATCCTCAGGTTCCGGACCCAGTCCGTATAGTTGCTGCCATCATCTTTCAGCTTGGTTTTCTCTAGGAACGCGTTGAAGTTGAGGACAACGCGGGCCATTTGATCTACAAGACATATTGTAAAGATTTTAGACTAAGTTCATGATAATCAAGTTCATCTAATCAAATTAATCAATGAACTCCCACTCAGATAGACATCCCTCTAGTCATCTAAGTGAAACATGATCCGAGTTAACTAGGCCGTGTCCGATCATCACGTGAGACGGACTAGTCAAGATCGGTGAACATCTCCATGCTCGACCTTTCGGTCTTCCGTGTTCCGAGGCCATGTCTGTACATGCTACGCTCGTCAAGTCAACCTAAGTGTATTGCGTGTGTTCCGAGGCCATGTCTGTACATGCTAGGCTCGTCAACCCCCGTTGTATGCGAACGTTAGAATCTATCACACCCGATCATCACGTGGTGCTTCGAAACAACGAACCTTCGCAACGGTGCACAGTTAGGGGGAACACTTTCTTGAAATTATTATAAGGGATCATCTTACTTACTACCGTCGTTCTAAGCAAATAAGATGCAAAACATGACAAACATCACATGCAATCAAATAGTGACATGATATGGCCAATATCATTTTGCTCCTTTGATCTCCATCTTCGGGGCACCATGATCATCTTCGTCACCGGCATGACACCATGATCTCCATCATCATGATCTCCATCATTGTGTCTTCATGAAGTTGTCACGCCAACGATTACTTCTACTTCTATGGCTAACGCGTTTAGCAATAAAGTAAAGTAATTTACATGGCGTTATTCAATGACACGCAGGTCATACAAAAAATAAAGACAACTCCTATGGCTCCTGCCGGTTGTCATACTCATCGACATGCAAGTCGTGATTCCTATTACAAGAATATGATCAATCTCATACATCACATATATCATTCATCACATCTTCTGGCCATATCACATCACAAGGCACATGCTGCAAAAACAAGTTAGACGTCCTCTAATTGTTGTTGCAAGTTTTTACGTGGCTTGTATAGGTTTCTAGCAAGAACGTTTCTTACCTACGTAAAACCACAACGTGATATGCCAATTTCTATTTACCCTTCATAAGGACCCTTTTCATCGAATCCGTTCCGACTAAAGTGGGAGAGACAGACACCCGCTAGCCACCTTATGCAACTAGTGCATGTCAGTCGGTGGAACCTGTCTCACGTAAGCGTACGTGTAAGGTCGGTCCGGGCCGCTTCATCCCACAATACCGCCGAAACAAGATAAGACTAGTAGTGGCAAGAAAAATTGACAACATCTACGCCCACAACTGCTTTGTGTTTTACTCGTGCATAGTAACTACGCATAGGTCTGGCTCATGATGCCACTGTTGGGGATCGTAGCAGAATTTTAAAATTTCCTACGCATCACCAAGATCCATCTATGGAGTATACTAGCAACAAGGAGAAAGGAGTGCATCTACATACCCTTGTAGATCGCGAGCGGAAGCGTTTTAATGAACGGGGTTGATGGAGTCGTACTCGCCGTGATCCAAATCACCGATGACCGAGTGCCGAACGGACGGCACCTCCGCGTTCAACACACGTACGGAGCAGCGACGTCTCCTCCTTCTTGATCCAGCAAGGGGGAAGGAGAGGTTGATGGAGATCCAGCAGCACGATGGCGTGGTGGTGGAAGTAGCGGGATCCCGGCAGGGCTTCGCCAAGCTTCTGCGAGAGGGAGAGGTGTTGCAGGGGGAGAGGGAGGCGCCAGGGGCTGTGGTGCTGCTGCCCTCCCTCCCCCCACTATATATAGGCCCCCTGGAGGGGGGGGGCGCCGGCCCTGGAACCAGTCTACAAGGGGGGGCGGCGGCCGGGGGGAAACTTCCCCCCCAAGTCAAGTGGGGCGCCCCCCACCCCCAGGGTTTCCAACCCTAGGCGCAGGGGGAGGCCCATGAGGGGCGTCCCAGCCCACTAAGGTCTGGTTCCCTTCCCACTTCAGCCCATGGGGCCCTCCGGGATAGGTGGCCCCACCCGGTGGACCCCCAGGACCCTTCCGGTGGTCCCGGTACAATACCGATAACCCCCGAAACTTTTCCGGTGGCCGAAACTGGACTTCCTATATATAATTCTTCACCTCCGGACCATTCCGGAACTCCTCGTGACGTCCGGGATCTCATCCGGGACTCCGAACAATTTCGGGTTTCCGCATACTAGTATCTCTACAACCCTAGCGTCACCGAACCTTAAGTGTGTAGACCCTACGGGTTCGGGAGACATGCAGACATGACCGAGACGCCTCTCCGGTCAATAACCAACAGCGGGATCTGGATACCCATGTTGGCTCCCACATGTTCCACGATGATCTCATCGGATGAACCACGATGTCGAGGATTCAATCAATCCCGTATACAATTCCCTTTGTCAATCAGTATGTTACTTGCCCGAGATTCGATCGTCGGTATCCCAATACCTTGTTCAATCTCGTTACCGGCAAGTCTCTTTACTCGTACCGTAATGCATGATCCCGTGGCTAACTCCTTAGTCACATTGAGCTCATTATGATGATGCATTACCGAGTGGGCCCAGAGATACCTCTCCGTCATACGGAGTGACAAATCCCAGTCTCGATCCGTGCCAACTCAACAGACACTTTCGGAGATACCCGTAGTGTACCTTTATAGTCACCCAGTTACGTTGTGACGTTTGGTACACCCAAAGCACTCCTACGACATCCGGGAGTTGCACGATCTCATGGTCTAAGGAAATGATACTTGACATTGGAAAAGCTCTAGCAAACGAACTACACGATCTTTGTGCTATGCTTAGGATTGGGTCTTGTCCATCACATCATTCTCCTAATGATGTGATCCCGTTATCAATGACATCCAATGTCCATAGTCAGGAAACCATGACTATCTGTTGATCAACGAGCTAGTCAACTAGAGGCTTACTAGGGACACGTTGTGGTCTATGTATTCACACATGTATTACGTTTTCCGGATAACACAATTATAGCATGAACAATAGACAATTATCATGAACAAAGAAATATAATAATAACCATTTATTATTGCCTCTAGGGCATATTTCCAACAGTATAGTGGAATGACCAATATGCGAAATAGACAAACCTGCACCGTTTGCCACTTGCACTTGATCCTTCCCGCCGTAGCGCTCGTGGAAGTGCAGACGATCAAGATCATTCGTCAAGTGGTCCGTCGCACCGGTGTCCAGAATCCAGTGCGGCGGCTCATGGGAGGAGGATGTGGACGCGGAGTTGGCGGCGCGGTGGTCATGATCATAGCGGCTGCGACAGTCGCCGGCCTCATGACCCCAATTCTTGCATAGCTGGCACCGGGGACGCCAGCGGCGGTTGCGACCACCCCTGTTGCCACCTCCGTTTCCTCCTCCATTGCGGCTATTGCCGCCGTTGTTGTTGTTACGACCAGAGGGGTTGCCCTGGCTGTTGCCATAGCCGCCCGAGCTGGGCGGGAGGGAACCGGCGGAGGGGCGGCCGCCGCTCGGGCGGCCAGAATTGGAGACTCGGCCGGAAGTGTTGTTGTAGACCGGCCGAGACGCGGCGTTGGCGGAGGACTGCCAATCCTCGTGCTCGGACTGCTGCTGCTGAAGGGCCTCGTAGTGGAGAACGCTGGAGTAGAACGCGGGGAACGTGATTGGCACGCCCGCGAAGTTCATGGAGGCGACGATGGGGTTGAACGCCGAGCCGAGCCCGGCCAGCATGTAGTCGATGATCTCATCATCGCGAAGAGGAGAGCCGGCGGCGGCCATCGAGTCAGCGAGGGCCTTGACCTTCTGCATATACTCGCCGGCGGGACGATCTCCCTTGCACAGCGCCTGAATCTGGCGCCGGAGGTTGCGCACGCCAGCACTGTTCTCGGCGGCGAACATGGTGTGCACGGCCGCCCAGGCGGCGGCGGCGGCCGACCTGCAACCAATGAGCTGCGCGGAGATCTCCACGCTCATCGAACCGAGGAGATGCCCGAGAACCTTCTGATCCAGCGTCCACCATTGCTCGTAGTCGGGGTTGGACACGGTGCGGGCGGCCTCGCCGGTGCCTGTCGTCACGGTCGGCGCCGGCGCGGTGGCCGAGCCGTCGAGGAAGCCGTGGAGGTGAACTCCGGCGAAGTTGGGGAGGGCAAGAGCCCTCCAGAGCATGAAGTTGCTGCGGTCAAGCGAGACCGCGATGGGCGGAAGGACGAGGGTGGGAGCCGTCGCGGCGGGTGGGGCGATGATGGGGGCGATCGAGACGAGCGCGGAGGGGGTGGTGAGCGTGAGCACAGAGGAGGGGGTCATCGTGGGTGCCGGCGCGGTGGACATCGCGGCGGCCGCGAGGAAACAGCGGCGGCGGCGGCGGGAGGAGAGGCGGCGGCTAGGGTAGGCTCTAATACCAAGTTAGAAAATAGGGTTTAGGGTTTTCCGTAGGGCAAAGCCTCTCCACGTCTTTCTATATATAACAATCAGCATACGATTACATACGTACAGAGTATATGTACATGACACGCTAGACCTATTTTAACAAATGCACGGACACTGTGGTCTTCTGCGAGAGAAATTTATCCAAGGTTCAGTAGAGAATAGAGTTACTGTGTTTTGTTAGATTCAAGCAAGTAGTGAACTCCTACCGGCCGACGACAGCTCCTCCGCTGATACGTCGTGAACGGTGAACCACAGTCCAGAGCATGCCGAGCTTTGTTGACGAGCTGTGCAAAGAGAGATCGGTCGCTATAGATTTTTGCACAAAGCAAGCGAAAGGCATAATACCGCCCAGAAAGATTCGGCCACATGCCCAGGCGATACGCAGCACACAGCGTCTAGGTGATCGGCGGCACACGGTGTTCATACGATCAGCGGCACGCCGCGGCGAGGCGATCGGCGGCACATGGCGAGTTCATGCGATTCGCAGCACGTGTCATCGAGGAGATCGGCGGCTCCCTGCTTTCCGGTGTCCAGGAAATCGTCGGCACGCGGCGTCCAGGGGATTAGCGATGCGGCACTCACGGTATCCATGGCGGGCGGCGCCCTCTCGTCCGCTTCAAGTGCCGATTGGATGCCCACGTACTGTACGTACCTTGTCTCAGGGGTAGTCTGGTACTTTCCAATGTTTATAAATGTAAAACGGAAAAAGAAATGCATGAAAGGAGAGAAATGGCATGGTAATCAAGGAGTCGATGAGCTGGATGGCAATTCTGCGAAGGCAATCTTGGAAGTGGCAATCTTGAGAAGCCACGTATTCATTCAAAGTGGCAAATATCCGATTTTCTCCGTTCGCGCAGAGGCTGGAACGAACGAACCAAGCGGCGGCAGCTTCCCCTCTCTCCCACTCATCCTCAACGCTCGCCCCGGCTTCCAGTCTTTCTCCTCCCCGTCGAACCCTCCCCCCCCCCCCCCCCCCCCCCCCCCCCCCTCTGTCTCACCCTGGCGATTTGCCCGTCGACGTGCGGGCCGCCGCGCGCGAGGATAATGTCGGCAAGGTGCGCGGAGGCGGTCGTCGGCTATTGCGGCGGCGACTGGGCGGGCGACGGCGGCGTGCGAAAGACCACCACCACGGCCAACCTGGCGGCGTCCGTGGCGCGGCTCGGCCACCTGGGTCGCCGATACACTCCGCCGCTCCGCTGACCCGCCTGACTTCATCATCATCGTCAGGCCGCCGCTCGCCCGCGTTTTTCCCGTAGGTCAGAGCTAGTACTTCTTCTGAATCTCTGATTGTTTCCCCAACCCCGCATGGCCGCACATCCAGATCGTCTACGAGCTCCTGATCCGGCGTCTCCTGAACACAGACACTAATGTGTGTTTTCCTGAGCCAATTGCCGTCCTGCTGATTGCTGGATTTTTCGAGTATAATCAACATGGTGTTGGTTACTGTAGGACTGTAAGGATTAGAACGTGTGTACGAGCTGCGGGAGATGAATCCTCCTAGAACTTGCGTCCTGCCTGATTTGTACAACCCTGATAGATGTTGTTTACCATGGCACATTTCTGCAACATTTTTTTTAGTCTGCCATTTTTTGTGGTTTTGTTGACCACATGGCAAGTTATAGATAAAATGTGCCCCCCCCCCCTCCTAAGAAATGATGGCAAATTTTGTTTACTAAATCATGAAAAAAATAGAGAATTTTGTAATAGCAAAATGGCAACTTTATGAACAATTGGCCTGTAGAACATTTTCTTTGCCATGATTATAGACAAAGGCTGCTAATTTTTTGCCCACTAGAATACATGTTTTGCCATGTCCCAAATACAAATTTCGCCATGGCAATAATGTTAAAGTTTCTTGCCATGGCAGGAATATCTTCAAACTGTTTTGCCATGTCACTGCATCTTTTGGGACTGTTGCTTTGTTTCAAAATGAGGAAAACTCATAAATTTTACCATCTGACCAGTACATTTTGTTCCATACATTTGCCATTACTCATATACCAAAATAGTAAGATATGACTTTTGTCTATTATACATTTTGTCGTCTTACATTTGCCATGACCCATGGACCAATTTTTTTATAAGAAATTGCCATGTGCATTGTACTTGTTTCTTAAATTTGCCATGACAAATCTGTTGTACGTTCCACGACATTTTCATAGAACTTACCATGGCAAATTTTGGCACATACCATGTCATATTTGTTTACACCTATATTTTTCTCCATGGCAAATTTGCCATGTTCCTTCTTTGGAAAATTCATATTGTTGCCATCCTCTAATTTTTTTTAAAAGTATAGTTTTGCCTTGTGCCCATCTTTTAAAAAAGGAGAAATATCCTAAATTTGTCATGCGCCCACGGAAATTCGCTACAGTTGCCATCTTTCTATTAAAGAACATATCTCTTAAGTTTGCCATGTGCGCATTACAATTGTTCTAGAACTTGCCATGTTTTTTCTAGAGAACAAATTTAAAAATTTGCCATGTGTACATGGCAAATTTCCAACTTTAGTATATTAGGGCCATGGCAAATTTCCAAATCTCCTAAATTCCCAAAATTCTTACATTTGCCATATACTATTTTTTTTTGTTGACCATGGCAAACTTAGAGCATCTCCAGCCGCGCCCCCAACAGGCCCCCCCGGCGACTTTTTCGGCGCCGACGCCAAAAAAAGGCCCAGTCGCGCCCCCAGGACGAAGAAAAGCGCCAGTTCGGCCCTTTTTTCCGCCCGGCGGCCGCAGGCCGAACCCGGCGCGCTGGGGGCGCTTGGGGGCTCCGGCGCAAGGGAAAAGCGCGGCTAGCCCACGCCGTCAGGTGAAAAGTCAAGATTTTCTTCCCCGACTCGCCTCCCACCCCCCGCGCTCTCGGCCGCCACTAGGTATATCCCGGCGCCGCCCCGCCGCCCTTCACCAGTAGATAGCCATTCCCCGCCGGAAAAATAGCAGAGGTTCGCCGCGGCAGCCCCTCCGACACCAGCTGGGCGTTTCCGGCCGCCGTTTCCAGCCGCGGAGGGGCAGTTTAGCGGCGGGTGCACGCCCACCGTGCGCAAGGTGTTCGGCGATTTGCCTGCCTCGGCGATGGACTCGGATGATGAGGAAGTGCTTGCCGCGCTGCTGGAGGAGGAAGCCGAGGCCGACGTCCAGGAAGAAGAGCATCTCATGGTGCTCGCCGCCCTCGCCCAGTTGCTGGCGAGCAATGAAAAGCCGCGGCGAGGTGGCTCGGCGCCGGGGCGGGTGAAAGCAAAGAACCGGCATCGTCTCGAAGGCTACTGCATGCTCTACTCCGACTACTTCGCCGATGCTCCACTTCACGGCGACAGAACATTTCGGCGCCGTTATCGGATGAGCAGAAAGCTTTTCCTCAGGATTGTGAATTCCATCCGGGAGTTCGACAACTACTTCAAATGCAAGATGGATTGCACCGGCAAACTTGGATTCACCTCCATCCAGAAATGCACGACAGCGATGAGGATGCTTGCATATGGAGCTCCCGGTGACTCACAGGACGATTATGGGCGCATGGCCGAGTCCACCAGCATAGTGTTTCTACAAGTTCTGTCGGGCAGTGGTGGCAGTGTTTGGACCGCAATACTTGAGAACACCCAATGCAGAAGACACTGCTCGGATCCTAGCACAGAATGCAGCAAGAGGATTTCCTGGGATGCTTGGAAGCATCGACTGCATGCATTAGAAATGGAAGAATTGCCCATTTGCTTGGCAGGGGATGCTTGACACTGAACCATACCACAGGCAGGGTCCTCTTGCCCATGTTGATCACCAGCTACCGGCAACCTGGACTGCCTACCTCAGTATGCGTCAGGAGATCCGAGACCCACAGGTGCATCATCAACTGCAGCAAGATCTGATAGAGCACCTATGGAGGCTCAAGGGCGACACCGGGCGCGACGTGTGATGAAATATGAGTTCTTATTTGTTGAACTATATAATTTGTATTGAACTATTTGTTGTTGAACTATTTTGTTGAAGTATTTGAATTTTCTGTGATCAAATATGTGATAAAAAATATTTATGTTGATAATTGAATGCCGAGCCACGGCGAACCACGTCGAATATGGGCCTATTCTCGCCTATATGGGCCTTTTTCGCCAAAATGGGGCTTCAAAAGTGGGCCAAAATCGACGACTGGGCGCAAAACCGCCCCCAGCGCCGAACGAATCGCCGGCTCGCCCCCGGGGGCGATTTTTATGCGTCCTGGGGGGGCCAACGGCTGGAGATGCTCTTAGCTTTATGTCCCATGGGCAAACTTCTTTTTTGCCAACACCATGGTTTTTCATCAAACCTAGGCAATACACCATTTTTTTCACATTGACAATGTGATCGCACATTTGCCATGGTATGTATAGTCGGCCCGATACATGTACCATTCTTTATCCACTTTTTTGCCATGAACTACAAAGGTATTTTGCCATGCTTTTTGGACGATAGCAAATCTCTTTTTCCGGACCATGCCAATTTTGTTCATTTTGCACTATGGCAATTTTACTTTACAGACCATGGCAAATTTACTATATGGATCATGACAAATTTTATATTCACACTATGGCAAATTTATACTTTGCACCATGGCAAATTTATTTTTCTTACCACGACAAATTTAGTTGCTGCACAATGGCAAATTTAGTTGTTGGACCATGGTCAATAATTTTGGGAGCATGGTCGATTATTTTCTTTTTTGGAACATGGCAAATTTTGCAAACAAAGTGTGGTATATTTTTCATATTTTTTGTACACGATCGTTGAACAAACCATTGTAAAAATCCTTTTTCTACACCATGACAAATTTATGTTTTAAACATCCCATGGCAAATTTGTTTTCGTAAGACTATTTTTATATGTTTCCTTTTTCTATTTTTTTGTTTTTGCTATCATATTATGAAACAACAGCAAATTAGGCTGCAACATCATGTGTCAAGTTTTAATTGTTCGTTTTTAAGACATGGCACATTTTTAGTTTACCATGCGTGTCAACTGTAATTCTTCATGTATCCAACCGTCTGCCTGTTTGCGTTTTGGATTCCAATAAGAATTTTGTTTTTGTTTTTGTTCATGGCATTTTTTCCCGCAAATAAGCTATGTGGTCACGCTGGAGATCCCTGGAGCGAATGCTCAACAAGACTGCTCTTGTTCGCCGGGGGTTCCCCCGGATCGAACGTCAACCAGATATCCGGGTCCTTAACATATTATTCATCTTTGCTTTAATTAGTGAAACATCCCCATTGATAGCTTCTCAGTTGGCTGCCCAAAATCCTCTCGTTGCTGTTAAATTTATCTAGAAATCATCATTTCTTGATTAAGGAGGGCTTAACTCAAGCAATTTATGTTTCTTCAAATGAAGGTCATCGGTTTGTATGAATGGTCCGGAAATAATTCAATCATTCCTGAATTATGGCTTGTCCCACATATTCTTCCAATTCATCCAGGTACTTACTTATGTAACTTGTCTTTGTTTTCCTTTCCGCACATGCACCGGTCAACTTTCTTGATTATCTCCTCGTCAATCCAACACGAACACACATTTTTTGATACCATGCATAGCCATATTTATATATTCACACATTCATGTGTTGGCTATTTACTATGCCTTTGATTGCTTAAATTTGACAAAATTATGGTGAGATTGTTAAAAATATTAGAAAGTAGTTAGTCCAAGATGCATTTGGTAAAATATAGATACTTGGAAAATGTTTCAATAGACTCAAAATAGAACACAACAAAAAGAGTGCAAACATGTAGTAGCATATTGAAAATTTTAGCTAAACCCCACCCATGGGTTCTATACTTGATTCATAACTACTCCCTCTGTCACGGTGCATAAAGCATGAGCGTAGTTCTAGGTCATCCATTTCACTCTCTAAATATGTATTATATGCAATAAAAAATATTTTGGAACTACATTCGCCTATGAACCCAATGATATGCTTTTGATGACATATAACATATTTTTAGTTAGTCAAATCGATGGCCTAGAATTACGCGTACGCCCTATGCACTGAGATGGAGGGAGTAGAAATCTGGTCTGGCCCTTCACTAGCTCGAGATAAAAGCCCTAAAAAAATGCAACTGGCTGTTTTGGTATTCTACATGTATCTTTTCTGAAGCTTACTTGGTCATTTAAGATTACTTTATTTGTTTGAGTAATACTATAAGTGTAAGTTCATATCATGCATATGACTGATGATGGTTCTATACTAGTAAGTAACATCAGATGCTTGTTTATATTGAAACTATAATTCTTGAGTGCTAAGTTGTGTTGTTCATGTGGCTAAAAAGTAATAAATCAAGAGTCATTAAGTAATCATCATAACCAACAATGCATTTGTATATTTTCTTCTATGATATTTTTTATTCAAGTGAACTTTCTCTTCCACAGGACGATTCTGGTGCTTTTGCCGGTTGATTTACATGCCAATGTCTTATCTCTATGGTAAAAAGTTTGTTGGCCCAATTACGCCAACAATATTGGAACTAAGAAAGGAGCTTTATAGTGTACCCTACCATGAGGTTGATTGGAATAAAGCACGTGATACTTGTGCTAAGGTTTGTTTTAGTAAGACTCAACTAGCTTAAAGTGTAACCTTATTTTAGAACAAAATATGTAGCAAGTAGTTTTCTTAGAACAAACGTATGGTACTTCTGAGCGCAAACGCCGCCATAATTTGTTTATTGATGAATGCCATCTCACAGCTAGTGTTCGTAACTATGTATGTGGCAATTTGTAGTTATGCACGACACATTATCGCTTATGTGTAGTTTGATTGCTTAGAAAATTAGAATGACACTAAATATGTCAAACTATATTACTTTGCAAACTAAGTTTATGTATGAATGCTACATGTTATGTTCATTTTGAGTTAAATTTCTTATACTTATTACCTGTACATTCTCTTATAAAACAAAAAGAAAGTAAGCAGTCGTTGGAAAATATGACTGGTGTGAAAATGTTTAAGAAGGATTACAACCAGTCAAACTGATGATTAAAGCAGATATAAGGTGACTCCCAATGTTAGTAATTTTGGGAAATTATAGTTATTTTACTAGTAGAAATGCTTCATGTTTTCCGTTTAAGTACTTATGTGGCTAAACATACGCTTTTAACTATTATCCGTTATTACTTGTTGCTCTTTGCAGGAAGATCTTCGTTATCCACGCTCATTGCTGCAAAATGTTATTTGGACATGTCTTAATAAAATCGTTGAACCTGCGTTGAATTGTTGGCCAGTTAATAAGTTAAGGGATAAAGCATTGAAGAATCTCATGAAACATATGCATTATGAAGATGAAAGTACAAAATATATCGGCATATGTCCAATCGACAAGGTAAACAAGTCCAACGTTTTTGTTTGCTTCCTATTGTGTGCAAACATTAAGGACCAAACTTTATGTGTGGGACCAGACTTGAGCCAAATAGTGCTGCTTTCTTGGTATCATACATGCTCTTCAAGGCTATGCCTATCTATATGTAATTTCCCTAACCTATATATTCCAGATAATGATTTTGGTAGAAACAATGCATAACCAAAACTGTCTGACTACACTTTAGTTTACTAGAGAATCTATGAAGCACTCACGTCAATATTGTTTTACTATGTTGTTATTCACACATTCAATGTAATAATTTTGGGGGGCTTAGGCGTTTTAGACTTTTGTCTACTTATTGGCATGTACCATATTAAATATAAATGTACAAAAGGAAGAACATATTGACATATGCTTAGTATTATTTAATCATGTATTCCTAAAATTAATAATTCAACCAGTGCTAACCCCCAAAATCAAGGTGTTGTCAAGTTCATGTGTTAACATCCCTATTGTTTATTTTGCCATCCAGATGATCCACTTGTCAATTTCTTATTTTGTTGTAAGTTTCTAGTAATTCATCTCAGAACCTAAGTAATATGAAGTAACACAGTGAGAAAATTTGTTGCTCTAGGCACTAGGTATGATTTGTTGTTGGATTGACGATCCAAATTCAGACGCATTTAAGTTGCATCTTCCAAGGATCTATGATTATTTATGGCTTGCAGAAGATGGCATGAAAGCACAGGTAATACGACCATTTCATGTTTTATCCACTAGTTGGGTTTTACTCCATTTATCTATCGCTGAGAGTGCCTAGGACTGTTATATGTAAACCTTCGATTAAACAAATCAGCTATTTCATCTTGTATCTCCCATTACTGTTGGTAGACCGCCTGTTTACGTATTTTGTTTTTTTGGACAATTTGCTTAACACCGAATCCAAATTTCGAGAAACCAAACAAAACTAAAACAAGAAAACACAAAATATATATCCAAAGTGTACTCGTCGTGTACTTTATATATTGCCCATTTGCCTACACATCAGCTGTGCCCCTATTTTCTTAACACAGACAAACAACGAGGAAATAAACAAATTAGGTCCACCTTGCTTCACATATATGTGTTGTGGTTACTAGAGTATTTCCATATGTTTAAACCAGGCAGACTAAATTTGTATCACAATTATAATCATTTGACATGTACAGATGTGCTATAGTAGCTTGAAATGAACATAGAAGTTCGAGCCTTAATACCATTGTTTGTAATTCTTCTTACACTTACCTATGTTCATATCACAAAACATATTTTCCCTTTTTTTGAAAAAAGAAAGATATTAATCATCAACATTGTTACAACCTTCACCGGTCACATTGTCAATTTGCCGAGGAAATTTGCCCAGCCAGACAGGCAGTTCTCGGCATGGACCTTCCCGTTGCGGCAAGCCCATGGCTCTATGGTCTTGGTGAACCTTGATCACCTTTATATCTCTACCACCTGCTAGCATATGGTTAATCTGACTAATGGTATGACAATATAAGGATCTATTAGGCTCTATTTGGTTCGCTACTATTAACTCGACATAGTTTGATTTTAGCACGACAGGTCGATTTGTCCAGGGCAGCACCAAAGATAGGCCCTCTCTAGAAGCCTCCAACTCTGCTTCCAAAGCATCCATGCAGTGGCGAAGTATTATACGACAGGTTGCGAAGCTAACCTGGCCACATCGTCACTATGGATCTTCTATGTATCTGCACTCTGCAGAACCATCAAGGATGGAATCATCAAAGTTTATTTTGGTGGAGCCACACGGTGGTCGTGACCAACATGCAGGGGAACACCCATGGATCTCCCGAGACCTACACGATATGGGAAGCACATTAGTATAATTCACCGTGAAATCGGTTCAACAAAATTGCTTGAGCGAGAGGAGAGAGCCCACATAGCTCGAAAAAACAGGAGAACTTTTAATAGGGCCAATGCCTTCTCCTGTGTAATATCATTGTGGGCGTGCCAAATTCTCCAAAGGAGCATAGGAAGCTACATACTTTGCACCTCATGGAGTTGTTCTAGCAAGCAAAGGGTCTACTCCGGTCCGTTGTTGACTAACATATCCTTGTGAGGATGCTCCCAACAGGACCACATCACTTGCCAAAGCATTCACTGAAATGTGCAAATGATATTTCGACTTACCCACTTAACTTAAAAACAAAATTACACATTACACTAACAATTTTCCTATTGTTCATGATATGTCTCGTCAGACCATCTTCATGGCAGTAGTTACCGAGTTTGTGTGTTTCTATTAAAATATGTGATGCTGCTTTTTAATAAGTTGTCAACATTTTTCAGTACTTCTTTATATATAATTTCCTTGTCTTTTACACGGAACTTCTTTAAATTCACATGTGCAATTTTTGTGTATTAAAGTTGTTCTATGAAGCGACATGTGTGTGTTTTACCTAATTCTTTTGCAACAGGTATACGATGGTTGTCAAAGTTGGGAGATAGCTTTTATTGTACAAGCATATTGTTCAACAGACCTTGTTAATGAGTTTGCTCCGACACTTCGGAAAGCCCATGAGTTCATTAAAAGATCACAGGTTCAATATTATATATCTCCTTAGTCCTAACATACATATTGTAAATAAAACAATATTAGAATGCTAAATTTGACATCAGTTTTTTACTTACAGATTCTTGAGGACCATCCTGATAGTGAAGCTTATTACCGCCACAGATCAAAAGGTTCATGGACACTTTCAACAGCGGATAATGGTTGGTCTGTATCAGATTGTACTGCAGAAGCACTTAAGGTCAAGATAAGTTACTTTTGATATGATCTTAATCTAGAAGAGTGGCATATGTTCTTTCATGGTAAAAAAAACTATTACTAAGTGTAGTAGTCTTGTGGTTCATGGAAAACTTGTATGGTTTTATCGAGACCAATCTAAAAATCAATTTAATCAGCTTAACTAAGTGCATTAGTATATGTTTAGCTTGCACATTGGAATGGTGAATTATTTAAAAAATTCCCAAGAATTTATTGAATTTATGCGGAAAAGGAGAATGCAGATTCTTGCACGTAAATAATACAATCATCTTTATTTTCTTTTTTCTGTATTATATGTACACATAGAACTTCAAGTGCACTTTTTCCATTATGTCAAGAAAATTTGTGAAAAAGTCCGATTATTTTAAGTGCTCAATGTGCTAACTTTTGGGCTATGTGGAGATGTCATTACTTTCATAACAGATTTTGAAAATATTTCTAACGTCTTCAGGCCTTACTGCTTTTGTCAACGATTTCTCCTAATCTTGTGGGGGAACCCATGAAAGGAGAAAGATTGTATGACGCAGTGGATTGCGTGCTTTCTTTCATGGTACGTCTCTAACATGAATCATGTTTACATGCTCTTATATTTGCTTTTGTTATTTTTGGGACGTACCATGTCTAAATGGTACATAACCCAATCCACTTATATTAGCTCTTTTTTGCGGGACCTATTAGCCCTTCTATAGCCATACTTACAAATGCAGACGGTGTGGTCATGCCTAGAGGTCAAGGCAAGGAAAACAAGTTGCCGTTGGATTAACCATAACATGAAAAAAATGGTTAAAACACATAGCTTGAGAAAAACGTATCAAAGATATTTGTAAGTGTCTTGTGCAGTTCAAATTTATGCCAATATTGCATATAAATAAATAAAATATTTATCTTTACTTAAGGACGGATCGGTGAATTGGGCTTCAGGCCTTACTGCTTTTGTCAACGATTTCTCCTAATCTTGTGGGGGAACCCATGAAAGGAGAAAGATTGTATGACGCAGTGGATTGCGTGCTTTCTTTCATGGTACGTCTCTAACATGAATCATGTTTACATGCTCTTATATTTGCTTTTGTTATTTTTGGGACGTACCATGTCTAAATGGTACATAACCCAATCCACTTATATTAGCTCTTTTTTGCGGGACCTATTAGCCCTTCTATAGCCATACTTACAAATGCAGACGGTGTGGTCATGCCTAGAGGTCAAGGCAAGGAAAACAAGTTGCCGTTGGATTAACCATAACATGAAAAAAATGGTTAAAACACATAGCTTGAGAAAAACGTATCAAAGATATTTGTAAGTGTCTTGTGCAGTTCAAATTTATGCCAATATTGCATATAAATAAATAAAATATTTATCTTTACTTAAGGACGGATCGGTGAATTGGGCTTCAGGCCTTACTGCTTTTGTCAACGATTTCTCCTAATCTTGTGGGGGAACCCATGAAAGGAGAAAGATTGTATGACGCAGTGGATTGCGTGCTTTCTTTCATGGTACGTCTCTAACATGAATCATGTTTACATGCTCTTATATTTGCTTTTGTTATTTTTGGGACGTACCATGTCTAAATGGTACATAACCCAATCCACTTATATTAGCTCTTTTTTGCGGGACCTATTAGCCCTTCTATAGCCATACTTACAAATGCAGACGGTGTGGTCATGCCTAGAGGTCAAGGCAAGGAAAACAAGTTGCCGTTGGATTAACCATAACATGAAAAAAATGGTTAAAACACATAGCTTGAGAAAAACGTATCAAAGATATTTGTAAGTGTCTTGTGCAGTTCAAATTTATGCCAATATTGCATATAAATAAATAAAATATTTATCTTTACTTAAGGACGGATCGTTTCTCCACTTTTTTTCATCCTTTAGGTGTGTTTTCGAACGTGCTCTTTTTTCGTCCGTACGTTCTCTTTTTTCCGCCCGTTGTTTTTGTGTTGAAAAAAAATTTGTGTGCCGTAAATTAAAATGCATTACGAGGACTCGAACCCTGCCCGCGTACTTCAAGAGCGCTCGCGCAAACCACCCGACCTAGCAAGCTACCTTTGTAGCAAAACAAAGAAAAACGCCTTTTATTCTATAGGGCCTCGCGGAAAATCTTTTTTTTTCAACGTCCACCCTTCTCCAGATCCCAGCGCGGTAACCTCAACGGTCACCCTCTTGGGCCTCAGCCCGTGTACTCAGCCCGCTGCTCTATAGCCCAAGTAATTTCATGTAAATTAAGGGAGAAAAAAAGGCAAACAGTGGCATATTCCATGCAGCGTAGCAACGCGGAGAAAAAAAAGCACTGCAGTGGGGGATCGAACCCAGCACCTGCAGGTTTTCTCAAAGACTACAATCCACCAGGCTACAACATGATTTTATGTAAAATTGAAAATTCATTCTTCTATTAAATAGTCCCACCTCGCCTCCTTGCATCTCATCCCACCAATTTATACATGTTTTGTGATCTAAAATTAGCAAGCCGCCTCAACAATAGTAACATAAGGCCCTAGGAGGAAAGAACAAAAAGAAGGAAATCGGGCCTTCCCTCGGGAAGGAAAGGAAATAAAAGAATGAATCAATTCAGCCATGCCTCAATAAGGAAAATAATTAAAAGAAGAAATAGAGTTCGCCTTGCCTTCGGAAGGAAATAAATTAAGAAAAGGAAAGAAAATAAAAGAAGGAATAAATTCAGCCTTGCATAAGGAATAAGAAAAAGAATTAAAAAAGGAATAAAAGAATTGTAAAATAAGGAATAAAATTCGACTTGCCTTCGGAAGGAAAGAAATTAAGGGAAGGAATAAATTTGGCCCTTCCTCAGGAAGGAAAGGAATTAAAAGAGTAACTAAGAGAACTGAATTAAAAGAAGAATCGAGTATACAACGAGTTGTTAAAATATATGTTGGCGAGTCCCCTAAAAATATATATATGTATATTGGGCGTGCATACCGATCACTTGCAATACTAATTCAATTAGTATTCGCAAAAAGATTGGCATCCTCACAAAAAGTTTAATTTTTTTGTGTCATTTAAAATGTCTTCTACCTTTTGAAAAATGTTATGTATTTTTTTGGAATCATTCATGCATCTTAAAATATTTGTGTAGTATATTAAGAAAAGTGTTCATGTATTAAAATAATGTTTATATCATTTAAAATATATTCAACCTTTTCTAAAAATCATGTAATTATAAAAGTGTTCACGTGCTTAAAAATATATTCGTAATTTTAAAATATGCATGCTCTTTAAAAAGGTGTTCGTGTTTTAAAAAGAATGCTGATGAATTTTGAAAAACAAATATACGATTTTAAAGTGAGTTGGCATAAGAGGGGTGGTGTATGGACTAGGAGTACACAATAGCTCGGGAAGGACAGTTGTCACACCCAGTTTGACGAGATTAGTTTTATAACTATTAGACATTAACCAGGGTCAAAAAAACTATTAGACATTAACTTGCGATGGCGTAGTTCAGGTACTGGTGTGTGGTGGCCTAGATCATCACCTTGAAATTGACCACATTCAGACGCATTGTGATCAGGTGGATACCGTGACCATGGTCAATGAAGACGGGAAGGAGGATAAACCACAACACAGATGTGACGCTATGTTCAAATAGATAATTTGGACCTGCGAAGGGGTTCAAATAGATAACTTGGACTTGCAAAGGAGTCTTGAGTCGTGCTTATTGTGCTAGGAGTATGCGATTTTCTCTCCCGTTGCAATGCACGGGCATATGTGCTAGTAATACAGACATATGAATTACATTGAAATTTATGTCGCCAAGGGGTAAAACTGCGTGCAAGCAGTGAAGGTAATAACTTATCAGTGGACGAGTAAAATACACATTGGTTCATAAAAAATGTGCGAGAGGTTTTAAATAGATGATTGTGCTTTGAAATGGTTGATTTTGGTCCTTGAAGTACGTCAGTCAGTCAGTCACCTGATGTCCTGACCAATCCAACGTTTATAGACATGCTTAACGTGGTAAGATCACATGGCGGTCCTTGAACTTATTATTACTCCCTCCGTTCCAAAATAGATGACCCAACTTTGTACTAACTTACTGAAATTACTATTGTTTTTTGCCTATTTATTTGGTTACAAGATTATATGTTGTCTTACAACAAATCCTCTTATTTTCAGTAAAATTGATGTACTTTTTTTTTGAAATAATGGCTACCTATGATTTATATCTTCTCTTGATGTCATTTAACCTTTAACTTCACATCAATGATTATTGATAATACTTTATTCTTATTTGAAGAATAAAGATGGTACCTTTTCTACGTACGAGTGCAAGAGAACTACATCTATGCTAGAGGTGAGTATTTTACTGTTATACTTATGTTTTATGGAAAAGTAAGTGTACAATGTTGTGGGGACTCTATATTTCAGTTGCATGTGACCAGGTTAGAAAACTGCCCCCTGTGTACATAAAATTATCATACAGTCAAGGTAAGCAATTCAAATTTACAAATTCAGAGTAGAGACACAAATTTATCCACTTCTTGACCCGAATTACTATTTATCAACTACATATAAATAACTTGCCATATGGACATCACACTCCAATACCATAGAGACTAGAACCTTAGCTTCTCAATAAAAAATTTATCACCCCAAATGACAACTTGTAGTGCAATGACAAACAATGCAGTATCTATAGATGACAAACAGTAATTAGGTCTAGTTTATGAAGCAGGTACCCTCTATACTAATGGTGGAACCCATAGGCATATGATATCATTACAAAAAAGAATACTATTTTTGCAGAACATAATGTATTTTTTTCGCGAATACGCAAAGCTTGCATATCTTTCCATTGATAGAAGGAATAGAATGAGTACAGCGAGGGATACAACACATGACACGAACGGAGGCAGGCATGAACATGGTGCCCGGAGCAGAGAGACAAGGGATGCTCGGCCCGAATAGATGATACAATACAACTAAACCTACCAAACCCAAACCAAGAGCGGGCATGCCGAACCAGCAAGAACTCCAACATCACCCGAGCTAATACAACGAACACCGCGGGAAGCAAGATAGCGCCTTCAAGAAGGAAAACGACGTCGAGACGCCGTCGCCATCCGGTCCGGAGAAACCGGACCTAGGGTTTCCCGAGTTCGAAGAGGGGCGCAGCTTAAGGCCTTGGCAACGCCTCCAAGGAGGAAACGACACCCGCGGGCACTGTCGTTGCCAGCACTGGCAAGCCGAGCAGAGATCTCTCCTTGGCCTGAAGCTGAGCAATCCCATAGCCGATGAATCTGTAATCGAAGATGAGGGAGCCGACAATGGTCGGCAGCACCATGGCGGAAGGGGCTTGGCAGGGCTGCACCTACCGACGGAGGGTGGCACCGCCTCCGGACCCACGAGCAACAGATCTGGCAAAAGGAGAAAGTTTTGAGGCGTACTGGGTAGGGCAGGCGACGAGGTGCACCAAGCGGCGGGGTTGGGGCGACGGCGTCCAGCAACGTCGGCAAGCTAGGACTGGAGGGACGCAGATCCGAGCTGCCGTGGCCTTAGCCATCGGGACTTCGGTGAGCCAAGTGAGCTGGAAGGGACGCAGCCACTCGGTCACCGAGGCCGGAGCTGCCCAATAGAGGACTCCGACGGCAGGGAAACCGGAGAGACGCGGGCCCGAGACCGCCGGGCCGGGACAGCGCCAGCAAGGACCCACCACAAGATGTCCCGTGCCGACCATAACCACATACACATCGTCGCCTTCGTCCGAGAGCCGTCACCGTGACTCGGGGAGAGGGAGTGCCGCCGGAGACGAGGGGGGCGCCTGCACAGAGAAGGTCGCAGGCCGCGAACACCCTCGCAACCAGCCGCAGGACCCACACCCCACCCATGGCCGACAGCAGCAACAACAGAGGCTGCCCCGTGCCGCCGCGAGTGGTGGGGAAGGTTGCAGGGGATGGCATCCATGGCCATGGCCAGGAACGCTGGATCACCTCCGGACAGGCAGGCTCAGGCAGCAGCTGGAGGGGACGCCCAAAAAGCGCCGGGGAGGGATCCCGGGGTCGAGGGTGGGGGGGAGGGGGCGGTGGCACCCGCAAAACATAATGTAGGAGTAATACTGTAGTTCAAACTGGTGAATACGTGTTTATTTCCAGCATTCATTTTATCCACTTCTACTTTCTATGCTCATAGGTTATTGCTTTCGTCTTCTGCATTGTATCTATTCAGTATGCCCAAATGATTTTCTTTTACATGTTTTAACTGGTCGTACACTAACATGGATTTTTTGTAATAGGTTCTTAACCCTTCTGAGTCTTTTCTGAACATTATTGTTGATTATGCGTAAGGAGGGCAACATTTTATTTCTTGTAGAAAATATCTGATTCATTTTACTTTATATGCTTGGAGAGCTAATTCACATACTTAAAATGATTGATAGATCTGTTGAATGCACATCATCAGTGCTTCAAGCCTTGATTATGTTTAGAGAGGTTTACCCGGGGTACCGTGAAGAAGAGATAAGAAAGTGCATAAAAAATGCGTCCAAGTTTATTGAAAATAGCCAGCGAAAGGATGGCTCATGGTATCTACATTAATTTTTATGTTGGTATTTGAACTTTTAATATTTACAGTTAATTAGATTATATCCTATCTAACAGGTTTGGCACTTGGGGCATATGTTTCACTTATGGAACATTCTTTGCTGTAAAAGGATTAGTTGCTTCTGGAAGAACTTACGAGAATAGTTTCTCCATAAGCAAAGCATGTGAATTTCTATTGTCAAAGCAGCTAAGTACAGGTGGATGGGGAGAGACTTATCTTTCTAGCGAAACTGAGGTAATTCTTATGCATTTCTATATCAAACCGCACACTCAGGTTAGGAGTTTGGTAAGTCCATGTCAGATTTTTATATTTTTATAGCATGATATTCTAGACCCAAGTTGATATCTTCCTATCCAAGGCAAGCTTTTCGAGATATTATCCATGTATCCCCGAGTATGCTTTGATGATGGTATTTGCTAGTTCTTGCATATGGTATAAATACCTTAGTGTGCAACTCATGAATTGTCTCATGGAGAATAACAATACCCTCCATGATTAAATGCACTGGAAAAAAAGTTGCTTGCGTTGGCTGAATGACTTTGGGAACAACTAACATGACCCTATTAGTAGTTTAGTACCCATTTTACGAAAACCATGAAGATAAAAGACAAATATGTCTATATTGTTGAATTTTGGTCGCCTCTGACCCCTTAGGAAGTAGGGTGGTAAAGTTCAAGTTGTTTTCGATAAAGAAAGTACAACCTTGTGAAAAATCACAAAAAAAATTCAAGTTCAAGTTGTACAAAGAAAGTACAACCTTGTGAAAAATCATAAAAAAATGTGCAAGAAAGTCGCCTATAATCACCTCCAAAAAGGTCTGGTAGAACTTTGCGGGAAGGCCATCCGACCCCAGCGCCTTACTATGATTCATTTGAAAGACTGAATGTCTTACCTCCTATTCCTTGAACTCTGTCGACAAAACGACAATCTTATCAAAGGAAACATGTGGTATGTAATCAAAGGAAATGTGATAAGTAATGTACCTCGTTGTAATGATATATCAGAGTAAAACAAGTAAAACAAATATATGCATATGCTGGCAAAACCAACAGGACCTAGCTATAAATTGGGCAGGAGCAGTTGCAGCTTCTTTTGTACATGTAGCTGCTGAGACCCGAAGCAAACTCTCAGAGTTGGTAATCTTGACGACTTGAGGACATCCACATCTGTTGTAACGCTTGGAGAGATGCAGGTTCATTACAATAATTTCACATAGCCCAATGTAAAGCGCACACATCCACCTGGATCTAAGCATTAAGTTGTCTATTCACGCTCTAAGCCAGTTCCCAAACATACCACAGATAAAGGTCGGAGATGGGAGAATGAATAATTACTATTTTGCATAATGAATGGCATTGAACATTTGTATGAGTGAACTGGTTAGCGATAATGTTAATGAATTTACTAATGATTTCCACACTAATATTTTGCAGTCCTACATGAGCGCTGCTACTCCTCATGCAGTTAACACTGCTTGGGCAATGTTGGCTTTAATCGATGCTGGGCAGGTATATTTTTGTTCATGGTTCATTTGAATTGACTATAAGATGCTAAGATACCATTTTGGAACTATTATGATATCCACATGTTAATTTCACATCACTGTCATTCTATTTAGGTTGAACGAGATCCCGCACCACTATATCATGCTGCTAAAGAATTGATCAACATGCAACTAGAAACAGGAGAGTTTCCACAACAAGTAAGCCTTGAACCTCTGGAGCTACAGAAGTATCACATTGTATTAAATAGTTTATATTAAGGTAATAACTATTATATAATCATCAAAAACTATTTTAGGCCACAAAACCATACCATGACCACGTCAGATCCTTTGATAACCTTGCTAATAGTGGACCTTGTTATACTAGCTAGTACTCTAGAAATGTCAGTATCATGCTATAGTACTCTAGAAATGTTGGATACTGCTACTTGAAGAAATCTAAATTTTCACCTTCGGTGACAGGAACATGTTGGATGCTTCAACTGCTCCTTCTACTTCAATTACGGCAACTACTCCAACTTATATCCCATTTGGGCTCTTGGAGAGCTTCGTCGCCGACTACTTGCAAAGAACTGAAACAAATGAACATGATATGTTACTTTACTACTCCTAGGTGTAATCGTGCATGTTGCAAAAAGGACTACAGACAAACCTTAGAACCAAGTGGCTATGGAAAAACATAAGGAGAGATTATTATGTTATGTACTATAATGGCATGTCAATTACATTGCTCTCTATGGTTTCGTGGTTTTAGGCATGACCTTAACCCACCTCTGGGATCACTGTCCAGAATTTATGGTAAACATGATGGCGATGGAGATGAGGCGTATGAGAATTCGATTAAAATTTATTTTAAAAATAAGTTGCCTAATTCATACCCGAAGCACTCATGTATTCTTGCATTTATCCATAGTTCAGAAGCTACGTATGAGAATTCGATTAAAATTTATTTTAAAAATTAGTTGGCTAATTCCTACCCGAAGCAGTCATGTGTTCTTGCATTTATCCATAGTTCAGTAGCTAATGTTCGCAATCACAATTGGTAGTTCAGGTAGTTCATTTTAATACATTAATTTCTCTTTTAACCAACAATTAAAAAACTTATTGGATGAAAAGTTCAGAGTAGGCAGTGATTAAAATGTAGTGACAACTGATTATACCATTAACTGTTGGATACGGAACAGATGTACTAAGTAGGCAGAGTAGGAAGTGTGGGAGTGTTAATGATAACATGTTTGAATAAATTAAAATTACTGAGTTGTAGCATCACCAATAACCTATCAACAGCAATAGGCTATGCAATTTGATGAACATGGATACAGTGTTCATGATAACATGGTGTGATGTGATATATAGATAAAAAGACCACGGTGGCCTTGAAGTGGAGCATCTTGAGATGAAAATAAGTAATTGCTCAGCAAATGCCTATTCAAGTTTCTCAACAAGGATGGGGTGCGACAGGAGTTGCTAAGAAACAAGTACCCTGGTCTTGAAGCAGTTGTTTCCTAAAATATACTAGCTTTTTTCCTATAGTTTTGCACCGTTCGTCTTCTATGAAAAGAAGGGAACAAACCCGACCTCCATATTGCTTGATGCACGCAACCATCTTTATTACACGAATTTATTGTGAAGTGTCGATGACATCATTTAAAACGAAAAGTATTCTACATCACATTTTACAACACATGCATCATTGACCTATTACTAGATATCCATTCATACCAGGTTAACAAACCTCGAGATACCATCTCCAAGCAGATGCACCAAGATTCGAGAATACCTCATGCCTCCGCACACTACATTAGGCACCAAATGCAGGTAAGCTTTGAAAAATCCTTAATCCCCAAAAATCGGTTGGAGGAAGTAAAACCTACCTAGGCCCTCCCCAAAACCTTTATTGCCTCCAAAACTGAGAACCCCCTCAAACCAACCACTCCTTGGATTTAGGCCGAAAATGGAAAATCTCAGCAAGTTCTCTCTGCTACCGCAACTTTCTCTCTCTCACTCGGGTCAACAACCCTGACCGGCATAGTCGCCGCCTACCTCACCGGTAGGTGTTCCCCCTTCCCTGGACCCTGGCCCTAGCAGCCTTGCCTCTACCCAAACATCTCGTCAACTGCCAGCAGTCCTAACGACGGGATTAGGTGCATATCTCTACCTCCTCCGAGCACCTCGACCTTGATTTCGACACCACACGCGTCAATTTCTCTGAGAAATGGGGTCACCGGAGCACCAAGAGGACAAATTCGACCCGCCAAAAGCCCATGATGGCCAATCACAAGAGCACCATCGTCGAGCCACCATGACCTACCTCCGCAGCGCACACGTCAATGATGAGGCCGGGAATTGGTGTGTAGATGTTGGAGATATGCCCTAGAGGCAATAATAAAGTTGTTATCATCATATTTCCTTGTTCTTGGTAAGTGTTTTTTTTCTCCATGCTCTAATTGTATTATCCGGAAACGCAAATACATGTATCCCTAGTAAGCCTCTACTAGACTAGCTCGTTGATTAAAGATGGTTAAGGTTTCCTAACCATGGACATGAGTTGTTATTTAATAATAATGTCATATCATTAGGAGAATGATGTGATGGATGGACCTAATCATAAGCTTAGCATCTGATCGTGTCACTAAGTTTAAATTGCTACAACTTTCTTAATGTCAAGTATTTGTTCCTTAGACCATGAGATCATGCCACTCCCTAGTATCGGAAGAATGCTTTGTGGGCATCAACCGTCACTTCGTAACTGGGTGATCATAAAGGTGCTCTTCAGGCATCTCAAAAGGTACTAGTTGGGTTGCATGGATCAAGACTGAGATTTGTCACTCCATGTGATGAAGAGATATCTCTGGGCCCTCTCGGTAATACAACATCGTAACTAGTTTGCAAGCATGTGAATAATGTGTTTGGTCACGGGGGTATTGTATTAAGGAACGAGTAAAGAGAACTTGCCGGTAACGAGATTGAACTAGCACTGCTAGGGAAAAGCCTAGCAGTAGCGCGGGTATTAGGTGTGTCAGTAGCGCGGGGCCGGCACTACAGCTAACATGTATCAGTAGCGTGTGTTGACCAACGCTACTGCTATACATGGCTATCAGCAGCGAGCTTTGGTGCAACGCGCTACTGCTAATAGCTGCAGCGCTTTTAACTAGGGTGCGCTACTGGTAAGAGCGCGCTGCTGCTAACTTTATTCCCCTCACTACTGTTAGTTTTATTAGTTTTTGTTTTTTCTGCATATTTGTTTTGTATTTGAACAGGCTTTATACAATAATCTTTAGCATATCATACACATATAAATGTAATCATAGCATCAAATCATGTCATCATCATAATCATCGTCCAACACAAAGTGGTCTCTCGTCATCATCTCAAAAATAGCGATACAAGTCTTGATTAGTTGCAACTACATCGTCATCCATCTAAACAATGATATACGTGAGAAGAGCTATCACTATGAGTGAGAGCGGAACTATGCAGTACATGAGTTCGTATCCCTCTCTTGCACTAGCGTGAACCTAAACTAACTACTGGCTATCGCTCGGAAACCGGAAACCGGTACACCTGGGCCTGACACTCCGGCCACTCGTCATATACTCCTGGCGTAGCACTTCTTCGCCATCGATGATCTATGCACATGCATCGTCAAATGAGTCGATGATATGCAACATATATAGTTGAGCAACAGAAAGAGACAGACTTGGCAAAAATAGAAGCAACATATCATAAGCATAAATAACAAAGTTCATCGTACCCAAAATGCCCTAACTAGAGCGATCTTCGCTAGTCGAGGAGGACGGTTTAATTGCATCACAAATAAAGTTTCATCGTGCATAACTCAAAGTTTCGTCATACAGACAGTATGGACTAAACGGACACATTGTCATATATTGACAATCACTCCAACATGTCGTGCCATCCATCCAAGTCAGGGAGATAGTCCCCGAGCTTAGTGAAAGGCTTCAGGTCGAGACGTTGAGCGGCTATGCGTGATCGGACGTCTTCCCGCGACATTTGCCCTTCCTCATAAAACATCCTTGTTTTTTCGAGGACCTCCTTCATGATGATTTGGGCAAGTTCACGCTGGATGTGATAGAACTCACCTCAAAGTCGATGATCCGGGATATCTCCTATGTTCTTTGCCCATTGCAGAATATGGGCATCGCCGGATGTAGGTGACATGTGAAGGTTCTGCTGATCCCGTCTGTACTCCAGCATGTGGTGTAGGACATAGAATCCATCACCAAGAGTATCACTCGGTTGCTGGATGCAGCAGAAGTCGGTCTTATGGCCGAAGGCGGGCCTGCCGTTCCTTGCCTTCTTGGTCTTGATCTCTCCACCCCGTACGCCATAGAAAAAGATAGCACTGTCGAGAACGGACTTGATGTGGGTGCAATCGTTTTTGTTCATGTTCTTTGACGAGTCCAAGTAAAGAGTGTGGGAGTATTGGGGGTAAAGGATGATGAGGACGGCGCGCCCGTGGCTGAGTAAAATAAGTACACCTCAAATTAATTAGCCTCCACCGTGCAAATGAATGGTTGAAATCGAAGGAAGGATATCCTCGCGGATGACTTACAGGGGATGATAAGGCACGAGAATCGTCTCCTTGTCCTTATTGGCGACCATGAAATCGACGATGTAGTCCCTCGCGTATTCACGGTGCTTTGCGCGGACTTCCAAGAAGCCTTCGTGCATGAAGTACGGGTCAGCGACACAGATATAAGGTATCTGCTCAATCCCGATGATGTAGTTCATGTACAAGGCATAAAGGCGGACAAACATAAAATCCAGCTTCTTCAAGTGAAACATGCCGAAGATGTAATCGAATCTAAGGAAGAACTTCTCCGCGGGGAATGTGTCGACGTACAACCTTTTCCGCGGCACGTTAACCACGTAGAGTGGGTATCCTGGATTTTCCGAGGCGATTAGGCTTTTTTCTCTCCGCAGCACATCGTCATGAAGTCTCCTTAGATCGCCGTGTATGGCCTCTACCGATGCCTTAGGTAGGATTGGTTCACCGGTGATATGGTATTTCGCCGCACCGGGGACAGGTATACGGTCTTGAACCCGAGGCTACGGAGGCGGCTGGATCATAGCAGCAGCTTTATTGTTGCCTTTCCTCGCTCTCTTCCTATGCTTCTTTGGTGGAAGGTCGTCTATAATGTGTTCAGCCTCCGGAGGCGGCAATTCAGGCACCGACTCATGATGCTCAAACCCTGAGTACTCATACTCTTGAACCATCAATCCTCCATCATCATAGGCGCCAGTATTGAGATACTGTTGAGTGTCATTGTCATCCTCATCCTCATCTATGGCGACGTCATCGGCGACTAATGGAGCCTCTTCCTCACCCCGTCCGCTATCACCCAGCACGACAGGTGACGCTAATTGGGTAGGTGGGGTGTTGATGTTCATACCTTGCTGAGGCTGTGTGGTCGTGGGTGTGCTCCCGGCCGCCTCCAGACGAAGCAGACTCTTTGGCCACAACAGGACCCACCCCTTGCAATCGCCAAGCCACCGCGGGGTCTCGTCATCATCCCCCCTAGTACCGGAGGAGCCAAATTCTCGTGGCCTGGTTTGACACTGGCCACGGAAACCTTGAAGACGTCAGGGGGGGTCGGCCGGCTGTGGAACAATTGTTCCTTCGGCTTCATTATCGTCACTTTCCCCACGTCCACCTTCTGGTCGCTGATGGTGTACAATATGGTGCACAGGGTTACATCGGCCTGCAAAGACATGTCTGCGACGTGAGACATCCGAAAGGCAACGGAAACGGGAGATTATACATTTATTAAAGAGGGCCGGTGTGACAGGCACCGTGAGGGCGTCGAGCTCAGCCAAAGACGAAGCACCGCCGAGCATGTCCGAGACGGAGGACGGGCTGCTATGAGCAGGTGCGGGAGCCGGTGCAGGAGCAGGTGCTAGTGCAGGAGCAGGTGCTGGTGCAACGCTAGTCGAGCTGCTCCTGAAGAAGTCAGCAAGGGGAAAGTCCGCTGTATTTTTATTTGGATTTTGCCTGGTCCAACTGACGATGGCCGGAACCAAGACACCATACGAATCTGCAATCGCCTGTTTTGCGGCAGCTACCGCTGTTGCGACTGTCTCAGCTGATTTCTTCTCAACCGCAATCTCAACCTTCTTGTCGATGTTTTCTTCAGTTAACCTCCGTCTTTCCTTTCTCTCCTCCGTGGTCTCACGGTAGTACTTCTTCCACGTGGCGCCGTCTCCGACACTGTGCACGCGTCCATACGACGGCCGAGTGTCCACCGGGAGTCATTTCAATATGTTGAATGCCCGGTTGAATGGGGTGTCCCACTTGGGCCTCGCCAACGCCTCAGACGGTGAGTCGCTTTCGGCCGCAATCCTGTGCTGCTCTCTCTGCAAAAGGAACAAGGATCGTTTACAAATATGACTAAACGTGCAGTCGAATTGATCAGAGACTAATATTACCAGCAGTCTCATGAACTCCGTCGTGACCGGGTCCGTCTCGAAAACCTTCTTGACTGGGTCCCAATGGTACCGAGCCCTGGGGACGTCACGTTCCTGCGGGACGGTGAACTCCGCCAAGGGGTCTGGGATGCCCAGACTTTCGCGTTTCACGTCCTCCTTGGCCCATATGGACCTCTTCCCCGCGTAACCACGGCTTCTGAGGTGGTGGCACCCCATGTTCCTCTCTTGAAGCCCCTTCATGTACTTCGACTTTTCTTTGGCAGCTTCGGCATCGCAAGCCGCCTTGAATATTTCAAACTGCTCTTCCGTGATTGTCGGATTATCCTTTACAATCTCGGAGTAGGGTTCCTTTTTGTTGATGACCCGATGTTTCACCCTTACTTTCCAGGCGGCCAACGCATTGCTAAACTTGCTCATGGCACGTTTGTTTATCTTCTTCATTGACGGGTCTTTATCTGGATTAGTATATTTCTTTTCATCCCGGCCCGGGAACAAGAATACCCGGTGCCGCTTCTTTAGGAGGGAGGGCCTCATATTTTCTATCTTCTTTAGTTTCTCTTCGTTGATGGTGGCGGTTGTCCGTACGATGCAGCCTATTTGGTTGCCATAGCACGATCGCACTTCCTCAAGCTCTTTTGGCTCAAAATTGTCGTCGTCCACCTCCTTGACCACCAGTCTAGTAGTGATGAGCTGGTTTGGGCGTCGACATCTCCTCTTCGGTTTTGGTTCTATACCGGCTCCGCCAGTCTCAGTGCCAGTCTGGGTCTCAACGCCAGTCTCGGCGCCGGTCTCGATGTCGGTCTCGGATGTGACAGGTGGGCCCAGCAACAACAACCGTTGATCGTCAGCAAGGTTCAAAAATTCGTCTTCCGCCAGGTAGACGTCATCGCAATCACCAGAACCCTGTCCTTCATCGTTGCTAGCCATGTTTCCTACGATTAAATCTAGTCAATTAATTATAGACCTAATAAAATGAATAATGACATTAAAAAGGCCTATGTTTTGCAGAAACGTTGATTCCTTCCCGGTGCGGAAAATCCCGGGCACTCGATATGTCCTAGTTTGTAGCACAAGTCATGCCAAAATTCACAGAAAATTTCGGCATGACCTTTGCTAAAAAGTGGACAAATCGAGCACCTGAAATTTGCCGGAACGGAAATGAATCAACATTCCGGCAAAACATAGGCCACTCGGCTTCATTCCCTGGAAACAACAAAAAGCCACTTGGGCACAATCGAACCACTTTAATGTTGCATATAATAGGACCACTTAAGAACATGTACATGAGCAACTACAACAGTAGATAAACATGAGCAAACACAATTGAGGAATTTTCATATACCATGACCACTTCAAATTTGCCCAAATTATGAACCCTAGAACTCAAATTATGAACCTAGAACTCAAATTATGTCCTAATTTTTTGTCCTAATAAAAATTCACTAAAAATTAAGAACCTACTGGACTTGCAGCACTAATAGAAATTTATATTTTTATATTGATTTTTTTCTCTAAACTAAATCCTACTACCCTAGTTAACATCTAGTTAAACCTTACAGCCCTAACCCTACTGCCCTAGTTAAGCATATAGAAATTTTTCCTAAAAAATATATTTAGTTAACTACTGAACTAAATTTTACTCTAAACTAAACCCTACTGCCCTAATTAACATCTAGTTAAACAAACTCAATTCAAAAACTAAACCCTACTGAACTAATTAACATCTACATTATCTACTACTTAACATCTATTATTACCCTAACTAAAAAACATCTACTATTAACCCTACTGACCTAGTTAACTAGTACCACCACTACTACTAATTAACATCTACTACTAAAAGACATTATCTATGAACCCTACTACTAATTGACATCTACTACTACTACTACTAATTAACATGGCAGGAAGAATAGGCAGAGAGAGAGGAGGGGTGGGGGGCTTACAGAGAGGGGAGAGACGATGGCGGGGAGGTGCTCGGCGACAGAGGCAGGGGCGGCGAGGGCGCGCGGCTCCGTTGGCGGTGATGGAGGCAGTGGCGGCGAGGACCGGACGAGGGAAGCAGTGGCAGCGAGGGCGCACGGCTCCGGTGGCGACGACGGCGGCGAGGGAGCAGGGCGGCGAGGGAGAGGCGGCGATGGAGGAGATCGATGGGGAATTGGGGGAAGGACTTAGCAAAATATTGAGCCCGCGCGGGGTTAAGTCAAAGTAGCAGTAGCGCTGGTAGGAAAAATGCGCTATAGCTAAGTTAGCTATAGCGGTTTCTACCAGAACGCGCTACTGCTATTGGAAGCAGTTATTTATTTTCCTTTTTCTTTTCCATTTATCTAAGGAACGTAGCTATAGCGCGGGCTTATGGGACGCGCTACTGCTATGCCTTTCTCCTTTATTTTTCTTTTTCTTTTGTTTATCTTTACATTTTCTTTTTTTATTTCTCTTTTTTCTACTTCTTTCATTTTAATTATTTTTCTATTTCTTTTCCATTTTATTTTCTTCTTGAGCAGTAGCGCTCTTTGCAGGAAACGCACTGCTACAACGCACATATTGGTAGCGCTTTCTGTGGCATCGCTATTACTATTCCTAGCCTATCGCCAACAGGATGGGAATTATAGTGGTAGCGCTTTTTCCAGCAGACGCGCTACTGCTATAACTATATCTGTAACGCGGTTTATGGAAACGCGCTACTACCTAGTAACAGTAGCGCCCTGTTTTAACCTGCACTACTGCTATACCTCTGTGTATAAGGTTTTCCCTAGTAGTGTAGGTATCATGATACCGACGAGCGAATCTCGGGCAAGTAAAATATTGCCAGACAAAGGGAATTGTATACGGGATTATCTGAATCCTTGACATCGTGGTTCAACCAATGAAATATCTCTGTGGAATATGTGGGAACCATTGTGGGCATCCACGGTCCTACTATTGGTTATTGATCGGAGAGGAGTCTTGATCATGTCCACATATTCTCGAACCCGTAGGGTCACACACTTAACATCCAGTGTCGCTAGGGTTTGATGAGATAATAAGATGGCGTTGTCAAATTTTGATTCGGAATCTCGGATGGGAGCTCGGACATCACAAGGAGCTTCGGAATGGTCTGGATGTTGGGGAACGTAGTAATTTCGAAAAATTCCTACACACACACAGGATCATGGTGATGCATAGCAACGAGAGGGGAGAGTATTGTCCACGTACCCTCATAGACCGAAAGCGGAAGCGTTAGCACAACGCGGTTGATGTAGTCGTACGTCTTCACGATCCGACCGATCCAAGTACCGAACGTACGGCACCTCCGAGTTCAGCACATGTTCAGCTCGATGACATCCCGCGAACTTCGATCCAGCAGAGCTTCACGGGAGAGTTTCGTCGGCACGATGGCGTGATGACAGTGATGATGTTGCTACCGGCGCAGGGCTTCGCCTAAGCACCGCTACGATATGACCGAGGTGGAATATGGTGGAGGGGGGCACCGCACACGGCTGAAATAGATCAACAGATCAACTTGTGGGTCTAGAGGTGCCCCCTGCCCCCGTATATAAAGGAGGGAGGGAGAGGCCGGCCCTAGAGGGGGCGCGCCAAGTGTGGGGAGTCCTACTAGGACTCCCAAGTCCTAGTAGGATTCCCCTTTCCTTTCCGGAGTAGGAGAGAAGGAAAGAGGGGGAGAGGGAGAAGGAAAAGGGAGCTGCACCCCTTGTCCAATTCGGACCAGAGGGGGGGCGCGCGCCTCCTTCCTTTTGTTCTCTCTCCTCTATTCCCGTATGGTCCAATAAGGCCCAATACTTCTCCCGGTGAATTTCCGTAACTCCCCGGTACTCTGAAAATACCCGAATCACACGGAACCTTTCCGATGTCTGAATATAGTCGTCCAATATATCGATCTTTACGTCTCGACCATTTCGAGACTCCTCATCATGTCCCCGATCTCATCCGGGACTCCGAACTACCTTCGGTACATCAAAACACATAAACTCATAATACAAATCGTCATAGAACTTTAAGCGTGCGGACCCTACGGGTCCGAAAACTATGTAGACATGACCGAGACACGTCTCCGGTCAATAACCAATAGCGGAACCTGGATGCTCATATTGGCTCCTACATATTCTACAAAGATCTTTATCAGTCAAACCGCATAACAACATACGTTGTTCCCTTTGTCATCGGTATGTTACTTGCCCGAGATTTGATCGTCGGTATCTCAATACCTAGTTCAATCTCGTTACCGACAAGTCTCTTTACTCGTTCCGTAATACATCATCTCGCAACTAAGTCATTAGTCACAATGCTTGCAAGGCTTATAGTGATGTGCATTACCGAGAGGGCCCAGAGATACCTCTCCGACAATAGGAGTGACAAATCCTAATCTCGAAATACGCCAACCCAACAAGTACCTTCAGAGACACCTGTAGAGCACTTTTATAATCACCCTGTTACGTTGTGACGTTTGGTAGCACACAAAGTGTTCCTCCGGTAAACGGGGGTTGCATAATCTCATAGTCATAGGAACATGTATAAGTCATGGAGAAAGCAATAGCAACATACTAAACGATCAAGTGCTAAGCTAATGGAATGGGTCAAGTCAATCACATCATTCTCCTAATGATGTGACCCCGTTAATCAAATGACAACTCATGTCTATGGCTAGGAAACATAACCATCTTTGATCAACGAGCTAGTCAAGTAGAGGCATACTAGTGACACTTTGTTTGTTTATGTACTCACACATGTATTATGTTTCCGGTTAATACAATTCTAGCATGAATAATAAACATTTATCATGAAATAAGGAAATAAATAATAACTTTATTATTGCCTCTAGGGCATATTTCCTTCAGTCTCCCACTTGCACTAGAGTCAATAATCTAGATCACATCGCCATGTGATTTAACATCAATAGTTCACATCACCATGTGATTAACACCCATAGTTCACATCGTCATGTGACCAACACCCAAAGGGTTTACTAGAGTCAATAATCTAGTTCACATCGCTATGTGATTAACACCCAAAGAGTACTAAGGTGTGATCATGTTTTGCTTGTGAGAGAAGTTTAGTCAAGGGGTCTGCCATATTCAGATCCGTATGTATTTTGCAAATTTCTATGTCTACAATGCTCTGCACGGAGCTACTTTAGAAAATTGCTCCCACTTTCAATATGTATCCAGATTAAGACTTAGAGTCATCTGGGTCAGTGCCAAAACTTGTGTCGATGTAAACCTTTACGACGAACCTTTTGTCACCTCCATAATCGACAAACATATCCTTATTCCACGAAGGATAATTTTGACCGTTGTTCAGTGATCTACTCCTTGATCACTATTGTACTCCCTTGCTAAAATCAGTGTAGGGTATACAATAGATCTGGTACACAGTGTGGCATACTTTATAGAACCTATGGATGAGGAATAGGGAATGACTTTCATTCTCTTTCTATCTTCTACCGTGGTCGGGCTTTGAGTCTTACTCAATTTCACACCTTGTAACACAGGCAAGAACTCTTTCTTTGACTGTTCTATTTTGCACTACTTCAAAATCTTGTCAAGGTATGTACTCATTGAAAAAACTTATCAAGCGTCTTGATCTATCTCTATAGATCTTGATGCTCAATATGTAAGCAGCTTCACCGAGGTCTTTCTTTGAAAAAACTCCTTTCAAACACTCCTTTATGCTTTGCAGAATAATTCTACATTATTTCCGATCAACAATATGTCATTCACATATACTTATCAGAAATGTTGTAGTGCTCCCACTCACTTTCTTGTAAATGCAGGTTTCACCTCAAGTCTGTATAAAACTATATGCTTTGATCAATTTATCAAAGCGTATATTCCAACTCCGAGATGCTTGCCCTAGTCCATAGATGGATCGTTGGAGCTTGCCTATTTTGTTAGCACCTTTAGGACTGACAAAACCTTCTTGTTGCATTATATACAACTCTTCTTTAATAAATCCATTAAGGAATGCAGTTTTGTTTATCCATTTGCCAGATTTCATAAAATGCCGCAATTGCTAACATGATTCGGACAGACTTAAGCATAGATACGAATGAGAAACTCTCATCGTAGTCAACACCTTGAACTTGTCGAAAACCTTTTTGCGACAATTCTAGCTTTGTAGATAGTAACACTACTATCAGCGTCCGTCTTCCTCTTGAGGATCCATTTAATCTCAATGGCTCACCAATCATCGGGCAAGTCAATCAAAGTCCATACTTTGTTCTCATACATGGATCCCATCTCAGATTTCATGGCCTCAAGCCATTTTGCGGAATCTAGGCTCATCATCGCTTCCTCATAGTTCGTAGGTTTGTCATGGTCAAGTAACATGACCTCCAAAACAGGATTACCGTACCACTCTGGTGCGGATCTTACTCTGGTTGACCTACGAGGTTCGATATTAACTTGATCTGAAGTTTCATGATCATTATCATTAGCTTCCTCACTAATTGGTGTAGGTGTCACAGGAACCGGTTTCTGTGATGAACTACTTTCCAATAAGGGAGCAGGTACAGTTACCTCATCAAGTTCTACTTTCCTCCCACTCACTTCTTTCGAGAGAAACTCCTTCTCTAGAAAGGATCCATTCTTAGCAACGAATTTGCCTTCGGATCTGTGATAGAAGATATACCCAATAGTCTCCTTTGGGTATCCTATGAAGACGCATTTCTCCGATTTGGGTTCAAGCTTATCATGTTGAAACTTTTTCACATAAGCATCGCAACCCCAAACTTTAAGAAACGACAACTTTGGTTTCTTGCCAAACCGCAGTTCATAAGGTGTCATCTCAACGGATTTAGATGGTGCCCTTTTTAACGTGAATGCAGCTGTCTCTAATGCATAACCCCAAAACGATGTGGTAGATTGGTAAGAAACATCATAGATCGCACCATATCTAATAAAGTACGGTTATGACGTCCGAACACACCATTACGATGTGGTGTTCCAGGTGGGGTGAGTTGCGAAACTATTCCGCATTGTTTCAAATGAAGACCAAACTCGTAACTCAAATATTCTCCTCCACGATCAGATCGTAGAAACTTTATTTTCTTGTTACGATGATTTTCCACTTCACTCTGAAATTATATGAACTTTTCAAATGTTTCAGACTTTATGTTTCATCAAGTAGATATACCCATATCTGCTCAAATCATCTGTGAAGGTCAGAAAATAATGATACCTGCCGCGAGCCTCAATATTCATCGGACCACATACATCAGTATGTATGATTTCCAACAAATCTGTTGCTCGCTCCATTGTTCCAGAGAACGGCGTTTTAGTCACCTTGCCCAAGAGGCATGGTTCGCAAGCATCAAGTGATTCGTAATCAAGTGATTCCAAAAGCCCATCAGCATGGAGTTTCTTCATGCGCTTTACACCAATATGACCTAAACGGCAGTGCCACAAATAAGTTGCACTATCATTATTAACTTTGCATCTTTTGGCTTCAATATTATGAATATGTGTATCACTACGATCGAGATCCAACGAACCATTTTCATTGGGTGTGTAACCATATAAGGTTTTATTCATGTAAACAGAACAACAATTATTCTCTAACTTAAATGAATAACCATATTGCAATAAACATGATCAAATCATATTCATGCTCAACGCAAACACCAAATAACACTTATTTAGGTTCAACACTAATCCTGAAAGTATCGGGAGTGTGCGATGATGATCATATCAATCTTGGAACCACTTCCAATACACATCATCACTTCATCCTTAACTAGTTTATGTTCATTATGCAACTCCCGTTTTGAGTTACTACTCTTTAGCAACTGAACCAGTATCAAGTACCGAGGGGTTGCTATAAACACTAGTGAAGTACACATCAATAACATGTATATCAAATATACTTTTGTTCACTTTGCCATCCTTCTTATCCGCCAATTATTTGGGGTAGTTCCGCTTCCAGTGACCACTCCTTTTTTGCAGTAGAAGCACTCAGTATCAGGCTTAGGTCCAAACTTGGGCTTCCTCACTTGAGCAGCAACTTGCTTGCCATTCTTCTTGAAGTTCCCCTTCTTTCCCTTTGCCCTTTTCTTGAAACTAGTGATCTTGTTAACCATCAACACTTGATGCTCTTTTCTTGATTTCTACCTTCGCCGATCTAAGCATCGCGAAGAGCTCGAGAATTACTTTCGTCATCCCTTGCATATTATAGTTCATCACGAAGTTCTATTAACTTGGTGATAGTGACTAGAGAACTTTGTCAATTACTATCTTATCTGGCAGATTAACTCCCACTTGATTCAAGTAATTGTAGTACTCAGACAATGTAAGCACATGCTCACTGGTTGAGATATTCTCCTCCATCTTATTGGCAAAGTACTGTCAGAGGTCTCATACCTCTCGACATGGGCACGAATATGAAATACCAATTTCAACTCTTGGAACATCTTATATCCTCCATGGCGTTCAAAACATTTTTGAAGTCCCAGTTCTAAGCCGTACAGCATGGTGCACTAAACTATCAAGTAGTCATCATACCAAGCTTTTGTCAAAACGTTCATAACGTCTGCATCTGCTCCTGCAATAGTTCTGTCACCTAGCAGTGCATCAAGGACATAATACTTCTGTGCAGCAATGAGGTTAATCCTCAGATCACAGACCAAGTCCGCATCACTGCTACTAACATCTTTCAACTTAGTTTTCTCTAGGAACATATCAAAAATAAAACAGGGGAGCTAAACGCGAGCTATTAATCTACAACATAGATATGCTAATACTACCAGGACTAAGTTCATGATAAATTTAAGTTCAATTAATCATATTACTTAAGAACTCCCACTTAGATAGACATCTCTCTAATCATCTAAGTGATCACGTGATCCAAATCAACTAAACCATGTCCGATCATCACGTGAGATGGAGTAGTTTCAATGGTGAACATCACTATGTTGATCATATCTACTATATGATTCACGCTCGACCTTTCGGTCTCAGTGTTCCGAGGCCATATCTGCATATGCTAGGCTCGTCAAGTTTAACCTAAGTATTACGCGTGTGCAACTGTTTTGCACCCGTTGTATTTGAACGTAGGGCCTATCACACCCGATCATCACGTGGTGTCTCAGCACGAAGAACTTTCGCAACGGTGCATACTCAGGGAGAACACTTATATCTTGAAATTTAGTGAGAGATCATCTTATAATGCTACCGTCGATCTATGCAAAATAAGATGCATAAAAGATAAACATCACATGCAATCAATATAAGTGATATGATATGGCCATCATCATCTTGTGCTTGTGATCTCCATCTCCGAAGCACCGTCATGATCACCATCGTCACCGGCGCGACACCTTGATCTCCATCATAGCATCGTTGTCGTCTCGCCAACTATTGCTTCTACGAATATCGCTACCGCTTAGTGATAAAGTAAAGCAATTACAGGGTGATTGCATTGCATACAATAAAGCGACAACCATATGGCTCCTGCCAGTTGCCGATAACTCGGTTACAAAACATGATCATCTCATACAATAAAATATAGCATCATGCCTTGACCATATCACATCACAACATGCCCTGCAAAAACAAGTTAGACGTCCTCTACTTTGTTGTTGCAAGTTTTACGTGGCTGCTATAGGCTGAGCAAGAACCGTTCTTACCTACGCATCAAAAACCATAACGATAGTTTGTCAAGTTAGTGTTGTTTTAACCTTCTCAAGGACCGGGCGTAGCCACACTCGGTTCAACTAAAGTTGGAGAAAGTGACACCCGCCAGCCACCTATGTGCAAAGCACGTCGGTTGAACCAGTCTCGCGTAAGCGTACGCGTAATGTCGGTCCGGGCCGCTTCATCCAACAATACCGCCGAACCAAAGTATGACATGCTGGTAAGCAGTATGACTTGTATCGCCCACAACTCACTTGTGTTCTACTCGTGCATATAATATCTACGCATAAAACCAGGCTCTGATGCCACTGTTGGGGAACGTAGTAATTTCAAAAAAATTCCTACGCACACACAGGATCATGGTGATGCATAGCAACGAGAGGGGAGAGTATTGTCCACGTACCTCGTAGACCGGAAGCGGAAGCGTTAGCACAACGCGGTTGATGTAGTCGCGTACGTCTTCACGATCCGACCGATCCAAGTACCGAACGTACGGCACCTCCGAGTTCAGCACACGTTCAGCTCGATGACGTCCCGCGAACTCTAATCCAGCAGAGCTTCACGGGAGAGTTCTGTCAGCACGACGGCGTGATGACGGTGATGATGTTGCTACCGGCGCAGGGCTTCGCCTAAGCACCGCTACGATATGACCGAGGTGGAATATGGTGGAGGGGGGTACCACACACGACTGGAATAGATCAACAGATCAACTTGTGTGTCTAGAGGTGCCCCCTGCCCCCGTATATAAAGGAGGGAGGGAGAGGCCGGCCCTAGAGGGGGCGCGCCAAGTGTGGGGAGTCCTACTAGGACTCCCAAGTCCTAGTAGGATTCCCCTTTCCTTTCCGGAGTAGGAGAGATGGAAAGAGGGGGAGAGGGAGAAGGAAAAGGGAGCTGCACCCCTTGTCCAAAATTCGGACCAGAGGGGGGGGCGCGCCTCCTTCCTTTTGTCCTCTCTCCTCTATTCCCGTATGACCCAATAAGGCCCAATACTTCTCCCGATGAATTCCCATAACTCCCCGGTACTCCAAAAATACCCGAATCACTCGGAACCTTTCCGATGTCCTACTATAGTCATCCAATATATCAATCTTTATATCTCAGCCATTTCGAGACTCCTCGTCATGTCCCCGATCTCATCCGGGACTCCGAAGAACCTTCGGTATATCAAAACACATAAACTCATAATACAAATCGTCATAGAACTTTAAGTGTGCGGACCCTACGGGTTCGAGAACTATGTAGACATGACCGAGACACGTCTCCGGTCAATAACCAATAGCGGAACCTGGATGCTCATATTGGCTCCTACATATTCTACGAAGATCTTTATCGGTCAAACCGCATAACAACATACGTTGTTCCCTTTGTCATCGGTATGTTACTTGCCCGAGATTTGATCGTCGGTATCTCAATACCTAGTTCAATCTCGTTACCGGAAAGTCTCTTTACTCGTTCCGTAATACATCATCTCGCAACTAACTCATTAGTCACAATGCTTGCAAGGCTTATAGTGATGTGCATTACCGAGAGGGCCCAGAGATACCTCTCCGACAATCGGAGTGACAAATCCTAATCTCGAAATACGCCAACCCAACAAGTACCTTCGGAGACACCTGTAGAGCACCTTTATAATCACTCAGTTACGTTGTGACGTTTGGTAGCACACAAAGTGTTCCTCCGGTAAACAGGAGTTGAATAATCTCATAGTCATAGGAACATGTATAAGTCATGGAGAAAGCAATAGCAACATACTAAACGATCAAGTGCTAAGCTAACGGAATGGGTCAAGTCAATCACATCATTCTCCTAATGATGTGACCCCGTTAATCAAATGACAACTCATGTCTATGGCCTGGAAACATAACCATCTTTGATCAACGAGCTAGTCAAGTAGAGGCATACTAGTGACACTCTGTTTGTCTATGTACTCACACATGTATTATGTTTCCAGTTAATACAATTCTAGCATGAATAATAAACATTTATCATGAAATAAGGAAATAAGTAATAACTTTATTATTGTCTCTAGGGCATATTCCCTTTACTGGAGACAAAGAAAACATATATGGGAAGTATTTTTAGGGTGACTAGAAAAGTTCGGGATTTTTCGGTATTGTACCAGGAAGGTTCTAGAATGTTCTGGAGTGGGACACACCTGCGTGGAGGGACCCAGATGGATGTGGGTGGTGGGCTAAGGTGCCACACCTCTGGTCCATGCGCAGCAAAATCCCCCCTAAAAGGAATATGATCAAATCCCGAAGGGATAAGAACAAGATCCCTAAAAAGGAGAGATCACGATCGGTTAGGAAGGAAGGAGGAGATTTCCTTCCCCCCTTTGGTGCGCATGCCCTAGAGGCTTGTGTTGGAAATATGCCCTAGAGGCAATAATAAAATGGTTATTATCATATTTCCTTGTTCATGATAAATTATTATTATTCATGATAGAATTGTATTGACCGGAAACTTAAATACATGTGTGGATACATAAACGACACTGTGTCCCTAGTTAGCCTCTACTAGACTAGCTCGTTGATCAAAGATGGCTAATGTTTCCTAACCATAGACATGAATTGTCATTTGATAGCGGGATCACATCATTAGGAGAATGATGTGATGGACAGACCCAACCGCAAGCTTAGCATCAGATCGTATCACTTAGTTTATTTGCTACAACTTTCTTCATTTCAAGTATAGACCATGAGATCATGCAACTCCCGAGTACCATAAGAATACTTTGTGGGTTATCAAATGTCACTTCGTAACTGGATGATTATAAAGGTGCTCTACAGGTATTTCATAAAGTGTTTGTTGGGTTGCATGGATCGAGACCGAGATTTATTGCTCCGTGTGACGGAGAGATATCTTTGGGCCCTCTCGGTAATACAACATCGTAAATAGCTTGCAAGCATGTGACTAATGAGTTTAGTCACAATGATATTGCATTATGGAACGAGTAAAGAGAGTTGCAGGTAATGAGATAGAATTAGGTATGGAGATACCGACGATCGAATCTCGGGCAAGTAACATATCGCCGAACAAAGGGAATTGTATACGGGAATAACCGAATCCTTGACATTTTGGATCAACTGATAAAGATATCCGTTGAATATGTAGTACTCACTATGGGCATCTGGGTCCCGCTATCAATTGTTGACCAGAGAGATGTCTCAGTCATGGCTGCATGTTCTCGAACCCGTAGGGTCACACACTTAACGTTCAGTAATGCTAGGGTAGTATTGGATGTTCACATGGTGAAGTACGAAAGTAGTTCGGAGTCCCGGATGGGACCCCGAAAACAACTTTCTATATATAAATCGTGGGGTCTCGTCCAGAGGTAAAGATTTATATATGGAAAGTTGTTTTCGGGGTTCCAAAAAAGTTCTGTCGTGGAATTGTCACGGCAGATGTCCTAGTGTGAGGACTTAGTCATGAGGCCAACGCATCTATGTGATAGCTTGAGAGGGGTTGATCGGAATTGAGAGACGCAACACAAGACAAGGGTTTAGACAGCTTTCGGCCCCGGGAAACATCATCTGGTAACAACCCTACATGTTGTTTGTGGCTAGGTCTCATTATCATCATGAGAGAGCCGCCGTATCTCCGGCTCTCCTAGTTGTGTCTAGCCTTAACGATTATTTTCTTACTTGTCCCCCCTCTTGGGGTGCCCCACCCCTCCTTATATAAGTTGAAGGGGCGGGTTACATGTAGAGTCCTGGTCGGATTAAGACTTAAACTATTTCTGACTTTTCTTCACGGGCTTCTCTCCATGGGCTTCTTAACGTCTTGGGCTTCTTAACGTCTTCAGGCTTACGACTGTCTGCCGGCTTACCACTATCTGGTGGCTTACCATCTGGCTTACCATCTGACTTATAATCTGGCTTATAATCTGTCCGCCGGCTTACCATCTGACTTAACATCTGCCGGCTTATAATATGACTTAACATCTGCCGGCTTATAATCTGACTTAACATCTGCCGGCTTATAATCTGACTTAACATCTGCCGGCTTATAATCTGCCGGGTCACCAATGAAACACCAAGTCCCAGCCGGGTCATATCTCCCGCCGGGTCATACCGCGGGGTATATCCCCGACAAGTTTGGTTTTTTCCGGTATTGTACCGGGAAGTTTCCGGAGGGTTCCGGAACTCCACCAGTGGGTTCCACCAGCCCTGGGGGCGTGCATGGGCTGTAGCGGGGCGCCCTGGCCTTCTTAGGCCAGGCGCACCAGCACCCCTAAGGCCCATGCGCCTGGAAGGGTGAAACCAGGGGTAGGAGGCGCCCCACTTGCCTTGGGGGGCAAGACCCCCACCCCCACTTGGCTGCCCCCCTCCTTTGGAGGAGGGGCTAGGGCTGGCCGGCCCCTCCCACACCCCTATGTAAGGTGGGGGCGCAGGGGTCAGCACCCATAAGCCTATCGCCTCCCCTCTCTCCCATATACTCCTCGCACAGACGCTTGGCGAAGCCCTGTTGCGTTTCCGGTGCCACCACCACCACCACCACGCCGTGGCATTGGTTCAAATCCCATCTACCTCTCCACCCTCCCTTGTTGGATCAAGAAGGCGGAGATGTCACCGAGCCGCACGTGTGTTAGTCTCGAAGGTACCATTTGTTCGGTACTCGGATCGGGTTGGATCGCGAAGGAGTACGACTATGCCAACCACGATTCTAGATCGTTAACGCTTTTGGTCTACAAGGGTATGTAGTAACACTCCACTCTCGTTGCTAGCATCTCCATAGAATAGATCTTAGGTGATTCATAAGATTTTTTTTGTTTTCCATGCAATGTTCCCCAACAGCTTGGAGGAGGGGCCAAGCCTCCTCCCCTACGCCTATAAATAGAGGAGAGAGGGGCTGGCCACAGCACCTGACATCCCGCTTGCTGGCCGCCTCCCTCTCGTTCCATACGTCCCACGTCCGCATAGGTCCTAGCGAAGCTCTGTCGGATTTCCACCATACTTCTGCCACCACACCGTCGTGCTTCCTAGATCGATCTCATCCACCTCCCACGTTGCCTGCTGGATCAAGGAGTAGACGACACCAAGCTGCACGTGTGTGCAATTCGGAGGCATCGTTCATGTGGTGCTACATCGGATCGATCCGACGAAAATACGACCACATCACCCACGATCTTTAGATCGTTAAATGTGTGTGTTCTACAAGGGTATGTAGACCTTTTCCCACTGGTTGCTAGCATCTAGTAGATTAGTTCTTGGGTTTGTTCGTTCTCTCGTAGGAAAAAGCTTTGTTTGCCTTGCAACGAGTCCCTTCAGTAGGCACCCCTCGCCCTCCTTGTTGCTATCGAGATATTCACCGGAGTACCATCACCAACCTCCATGGCTCAGACCTCTCCCCACTCGCAAAGTGCTATTCAAATTTCCCCAAAGTTTTTTTTCCTTTTTTTCTAGTGATAAACTCAAATTGACCATTGTGCTCTACAATGTCTATATGAAGAGGTAGTTGGAGATATATTTCGATGATCTTCTTCGAAGGAGAAAGAATAATAAGATGATGATGATTTTGAGATTGCGATGGCCATGATCATTTGAGAGGAATAAGGGGGATACCAAAAGACTTGGTTCTCGATTGGGTTACATTCGTATTTATTGACATAGGGCACAGAGTCATCCTGATTTGGTCAAGGATTACTTTGCACCGTTCGGAGTATCCAGAAAGATTTTTAGGCAACAACTCTGTATGCACTGAGATCTCTTCAACACAATTGCAAGAGTTGTTGAGAACCATGATCCTTGGTTCACATTGAGAAGAAACGTCATGGGAGAAGTCAATGTATGTACATTGAGGAAGATTATTGCGGTCGTTTGAGTTCTTGCATATGGATGCCTGACCGGCACCATCAATGACTAGGTCTGCATTGGGGAAGATACAATCATCTATTGCGTGGATATATTCACACAATCCATGATCGAGATCTTCGGACCGGGGTACTTTCAGGGCATCCATTGATGAATACGTCGGACGAGTGAGGCTGGCCAAAGATGCTCGTATCCATTGATTATATGCATTGGACATGGAAGAATTGTCTTTTGGCATGGCAAGGCCATAGAGTGCATTGCCATGATCCAACCATCATTCTTGAAGTAGTTGCATCACAACATCTATGGATTTTAAATTTATACTTTGGGTTGCTTGGTACACACAATGACCTTAGTGTCCTCGAAAAATCTCTACTATTTGCAAGGCTCGCTTTCGGTGAGGCTCCACCTTGCAACTATGTTGTCAGTGGGCACAAGTACAAAATGGGCTACTACCTTGTCAAGGCACACCAACAGGCCATGTGGGGCCCCTGGTTCCCATCCCGTATGGCTCTGGTACTTTTTGGACTCCTCGCGTCACAAAAAATATCGTATTAAATCCTCATGGTTTTTTGACCTCCGCATATATTGATTTCTGAAAAACCAAAAACATGTAGAAAACAACAACTGGCTCTGCGCACTAAATTAATAGGTTAGTCTAGAAAAATAATGTGCATTGCTAAAGTATCCAAAAGTGATAATATAATAGCACGAAACAGTCAAAAATTATAGATACGTATCAGCGCCACCACTTTTCCGCCATCCCACAGCTAAATGTGCTAAGCTAAGAAATCATCTGCCGCCGCTGCACAACCAAACCCTTTGCGTCAAGCCATCATTCGCAGTTTGCATCTCAATGGATAAAGGCAACCACCAGATCTGGAGGGTGGAACCCTCACGAAGACCTTTCGATGGCGACCGCAATCCAAAGCGAGGATGCCCCCATAGGCCGGAGTGGCAACACAGACCAACATCAATGACGAAGCACAACATCACCAACTACCACTTCGCCGGAGAGAGCCCTGTCCAGACCCATCAAACCTAGGGGCCAACATGGACGAATCTAGAGCATGAGAGACAGATCTGACTAGTGGCTGATAACCCACAAGTATAGGGGATCGCAACAGTTTTCGAGGGTAGAGTATTCAACCCAAATTTATTGATTCGACAAAAGGGGAGCCAAAGAATATTCTCAAGTATTAGCAGCCGAGTTGTCAATTCAACCACACCTGGAAGACGTAATATCTGCAGCAAAGTGTTTAGTAGCAAAGTAGTATGGAAGTAACGGTAACGGTGGCAAAAGTAAGAGTAGCAGTTTTGTAGTTATTGTAACAGTGGCAATGGAAAAGTAACTAAGCAAAGGTCAATATGTGAAAAGCTCGTAGGCATTGGATCAGTGATGGATAATTATGTCGGATGCGATTCCTCATGCAACAGTTATAACATAGGGTGACACAGAACTAGCTCCAGTTCATCAATGTAATGTAGGCATGTATTCTGAATATAGTCATACGTGCTTATGGAAAAGAACTTGCACGACATCTTTTGTCCTACCCTCCCGTGGCAGCGGGGTCCTATTGGAAACTTAGGGATATTAAGGCCTCCTTTTAATAGAGTACCGGACCAAAGCATTAACACTTAGTGAATACATGAACTCCTCAAACTACGGTCATCACCAGGAGTGGTCCCGATTATTGTCACTTCGGGGATGCCGGATCATAACACATAGTAGGTGACTAATGACTTGCAAGATAGGATCAAGAACTCACATATATTCATGAAAACATAATAGGTTCAGATCTGAACTCATGGCACTCGGGCCCTAGTGACAAGCATTAAGCATAGCAAAGTCATAGCAACATCAATCTCAGAACATAGTGGATACTAGGGATCAAACCCTAACAAAACTACACTACTAGGAAAACCTTTACCAGTAGCGCTGGTTTTTTGGCTATTAGTAGCGCGGGCAGGCGCGCTACTACTACGGCGCTACTGCTATTTTTTAGCAGTAGCGCTTGTTTTAACCTGCGCTACTGCTACCTACCTATGTCTAGTAGTAGCGCGCCTCTGCCCATCGCTACTGCTAATACCAGTAGCGTGGCTCTACAACCAATGCTACTGGTAAGGCAGCGCTGCTACTACTCGAAAACCCCACGCTACTGCTAGTATTTTTTGTTGTATTCGTATTTTTACAGGTTTTATACCATTACAACATACACATACACTAAAACTATATGAAAAAGGAATGTCTCATCATCATCATCGAAGTGGTACAACATAGTCTCATCATATCATCATTATCGAACACAAATGATGTCGATCTCATCATCATCTCGAAATAGCGATACAAGTTAATGATCACATGTCTCTTACATTGTCACAGTAGACACATGTTTCATCATCTACCTAAACTATGACATACGAGATAAGAGCGATCACGATGATCAAAAGCGGTATTATGTAGTAGTTTTTGCAGCAGCGCTGGTTCTGAATCCTCTGTTGTGCTATGAATCTCAAGTAACTAGCTTCGGCTTCCACTCTGCTATCAAACCCTTTCTGGCTTCCGCCGGAGAAGCCAGAGACTTGGGCCTGACACTCTGGCCACTCATCATACACACCCAGAGATGCACATATATATCATGAAGCAGATTCAATGAAACAGTTATGAAATAGAAGCAACATATATAGTAAACATAGTTAACAAATTTCATCGTACCGAAAGTAATTAACTAGAGCGCGGCACCATACACCTAATAGTTTCATCATACACTGAGACATTCAAAGTTTCGTCATACAGAAAGTAACAAGTAACTAAACAGACACATTGTTTTTAAGCAGCGCACTCTTCCCATCTGTGCGATATTGGGCCGCCATAGAACATCCCATTCTCTTCGAGGACATCTTTCATGATGATGGACGCAATTTCCTGCTGGATCCGGTAGAAATCATTTCGAAGTTGATTATCCGGCACGGCTCCAAAGGCTTCGGCCCATCTCTGGATATGGGTATCGGATGAAGATTTCATGCAAAGTGATTGCACATCCCTTATGTGCTCCATCATTAGATGGATGACGTAGAATCCATCATCCTCACTTCTTGCCGGTTGCTGGATGCAACAGAAGTCAGTCTTGTGGCCGAAACAAAGACCGGCCTTATTTGTTCTTTTGCATTGGATGTAGCCACCCCGCATGCTGAAGCCCAGCATAGCTCTGTCCAGGACATGCTTTATGTGTGTGTAATCTTTCTTCTGTATGTTCTTTGACGGGTCCAAATATAGAGCGCGGGAGTAACGCGGGTAAAGAACGATGAGAATGGCACGACACCCCCCGCTGCGCAAAATACACGATCAAATTAGCCTCCATGCGTGCAAAGTAACTATTGAAATGCACGTATGTGTTATAGTGCTATCCGCGGATGACTTACCTGGGATGATAAGGTAGGAGAATCGTTTCTTTGTCCTTGTTGCTGACCCAGAATTCTTCGATGTACTGACTCGCATATTGACGGTTGGCGTCGTTGATTGACAAGAAGCCCTCATGCATGTAGTATGGGTCCACGACCACAAGACCGGTGACTTGCTCTCTCCTGACGATGTAGATCATGTGCAGCGCATACAGGCGGACGAATGTAAAATCGAGTGTCCTCATTTGAAACATCTGGAAGATGTAACCAAACCTCAGGAAGAAGAGGTCCGCGGGGCATGGGTGGACGTACACATCTTGCAACTGCTCGGCACATGAACCGTATAAAGTGGGTATCCTGGATCATCCGAGGCGAGGAGGCTTCTCTCTGTCGAAAGCACATGGTCATGGAGTCTCCTGAGATCCCCTATTATGGCAGCTAGTGCATTCACCGGTACCATTGGCTCTCCCACGACATGGATTAATGGCGCATGTTTCATCGGTACACGGTCAACCTTGGTCGAAGGCGGCTGGCTGCTAGAACCAACATTGCCAGCTTTATTGGATTTTCTCGCCGTCGGTCTCTTCCTCTGCTTCTTCTTAGTGGGCTCAGGTGCTGGTAGGTCTTTCAGACCCTCCCTGAGCACCACCCCTAGTGTTGCGGGCTCAGCATTGGACGACTCTGGCTAATTAGTTGAGCTTGGGTGCAACCGGCATCTGGAGGCGTGTCCTGCGAGGATTGCATGAACAAAGACTTCTTGCACTCCCGAGGACGTTCCAACTCTGGTTCATGCATCTCATATTCATATGGTTGACTCGTTACTTCGTTGTCAAAGGCGGTATTGAGATACTCGAGAGGGTCATCGGCGTCCTCCATGTCATGATCCATATCCTCTTCCATGGTGCGGATGGCATCATCTGCCGGAACAGTTGGCCCTCCTTCCTCATGTCTCTCGATCTCAGCAATTAGCACAGTCGATGGTTGTACTTGTGTAGGTGGGGTTGTGGTCATACCTTCCTGAGGTCCCGTTGGTGTGCTCCTGGCCACCTCGACACGAAGAAGATTTTTCGTCCACAGGATCGGCCAATTTTTGCATTGGCCAAGCTGTGTGTGGGTCTCGTCATCCTCTCCATCGGTTTGTATCAGACGAGGGAAACCCACGTAGCCTGCTTTCACACTCGCCACGGAGACCCTTAAGGCGTTATCAGGCATCTACCGGTGGTGGAACAATCGATCCTTGGGCTTCACTATAGTACCCTTCCCCACATCCACCAACCCGCCCTTCATGTGGTAAAGGAGGGTGCACGGAGTGGAGTCGGCCTACAAAGACATATACGTGCGGCGTCAGAGATCCAAAAAGAACGGCAGCTGAAGATTAATTAATTATTTGAGTTGATGAAGGTGCGACGCGTACTTACCGTGAGGGCTTCGAGCTCAGCCAATGTCGACGGCCTGACATTCAAGCCAGAGACGGAGCTAGGGCTGCTGTGAGAGCTGGGTGCAGGAGCAGGTGCTAGAGGAGGTGCGGGTGCGGTTGCCATACTAGGTACGGGTATGGGTGTGGTGTTGATTGAGTTGCTCCCGGTGAAGCTGGGCATGAGAAAATCACTTGGTGGCGCGTTTGGATTTTGTTGCGCCCATGTGACCACAGTTGGAATCAAGCTTGTAAAGGCAGCCACCATATCATGTCTACAGGCAGTGATTAACCCAGCTTTGGTCTCAGCTTTTGCTTTCTCCATCGCCCGCGCCACCTTCTCGTCGATAGTCACTTGACTGAACTTCTTTCTCTGTCATTTGGCCTCGGGGTTCTCATTATAATAGTACTTCCACGTGGCGCATTATACAACACGTAGATATGTAGCTCTCCGTATGGTAGAAAGCATCTCAATAAGAAGATCATGCCTTTGGGGCTCAATGAGCCAAGCTAGCTATCTAGCTACAGTTAGTTTGGACCCATCCCAAAGTGATCAAGCCTCAAAAGTAGAGCACTAATGTACTTCCTTTGTGGCTTAATGAGCAGAGCTAGCAGAGACCTAGCTAGCTACAGTTAGCTTGGACCCATCTGATGAGTGAGTGATTAAGCCCCACGCCTAGAGTAGAGCACTAATTAACCTTGCAGTATGCGCTACAGCAAGCAAGCCTGAAGATTTGAAGCCTAGCTAGGCAGGTTAATTATCTGAGGTGATCATAAGGCAGTCAGTGCAACAAGTTAACTAGTGATGCTACTGTAGCATTTATTAAGAGGATTTAACAGTAGCATTCCTTAAGAGGATTTAACAGTAGCATTTCTTAAGAGGAATAGAGCAAGTGTAATGAAGCAATGAAGCAAGTGTAGAAGATGCAATATGTACAGAAGATGCAATTGATGATGATGGCATCCAGATTTTGAGGTAGAGGGGGGCGGGAGAGGGAAGCACCTTGCTGCCAGAGGAGCCAAGCACCTTGCGTCTGGCGTCCTTCTCCTCCTCGCCGAGCACCTTGCTTTCGGAGGAGCCAAACCTGCTGCAGAGAAAACATACGGCTGGTCAGAGAGAGAGAGAGAGAGTGCTGGGGGGAGGGCGCCGGCCGCTGGAGGGACTGCTCGGGGGAGGGGCGCCGGCCGGTGGAGGGGACAACTCAAGGGAGAGGGGCGGCACGAGGGGAGGGGCCGGGCTGGGGGGTGGACCTATGGGGACGGGGGCGGCAAGGGGGAGGGAGTGTCGGGGCGGCGCGCGTCGACGGTGGCGTGGGCGGGCGCGGCGTCAGGGTCTGGTGCGGCGTGGGCGGGTGCGGCATCGGCGACAGGGGAGGGGCGGCACAGAGAAAGGGGATCGATCGGATCGAGCGAGAGTGAGTGAGAGAGAGGAAAGAGATGTGTGGCTGTCTAGGCAACTTAGCTACAGCGCGGGCAGAAAAACGCACTATAGCTAAGTTAGCTATAGCGCGGGGCAGCGAAACGCGCTACTACTAAACTTAGAGGCAATAAGAAAATGGTTATGGTTGTATTTCCTTGTTCATGATAATTGTCTATTGTTCATGCTATAATTGTATTAACTGGAAACCGTAATACATGTGTGAATACATAGACCACAACATGTCCTTAGTAAGCCTCTAGTTGACTAGCTCGTTGATCAATAGATGGTTATGGTTTCCTGACCATGGACATTGGATGTCATTGATAATGGGATCACATCATTAGGAGAATGATGTGATGGACAAGACCCAATCCTAAGCATAGCACAAGATCGTGTAGTTCGTTTGCTAAGAGCTTTTCTAATGTCAAGTATCATTTCCTTAGACCATGAGATTGTGCAACTCCCGGATACCGTAGGAATGCTTTGGGTGTACCAAACGTCACAACGTAACTGGGTGGCTATAAAGGTGCACTACAGGTATCTCCGAAAGTGTCTGTTGGGTTGGCACGAATCGAGACTGGGATTTGTCACTCCGTATGACGGAGAGGTATCTCTGGGCCCACTCGGTAATGCATCATCATAATGAGCTCAATGTGACTAAGGAGTTAGCCACGGGATCATGCGTTACGGAACGAGTAAAGAGACTTGCCGGTAACGAGATTGAACGAGGTATTGGGATACCGATGATCGAATCTCGGGCAAGTAACATACTGATAGACAAAGGGAATTGTATACGGGATTGATTGAATCCTCGATATCGTGGTTCATCCGATGAGATCATCGTGGAGCATGTGGGAGCCAACATGGGTATCCAGATCCCGCTATTGGTTATTGACCGGAGAAATGTCTCGGTCATGTCTACATGTCTCCCGAACCCGTAGGGTCTACACACTTAAGGTTCGGTGACGCTAGAGTTGTAGAGATATTAGTATGCGGTTAACCGAAAGTTGTTCGGAGTCCCGGATGACATCCCGGACATCACGAGGAGTTCCAGAATGGTCCGGAGGTAAAGATTTATATATGGGAAGTCCTATTTTGGCCACCGGAAAATGTTCGGGATTTTTCGGTATTGTACCGGGAAGGTTCTAGAAGGTTCCGAAGTGGGGCCCACATGCATGGGGGGACCCACATGAACGTGGGTAGTGGGGGCAAGGCCCCACACCCCTGGTCAAGGCGCACCAAGATCCCACCTTAGAAGGAATAAGATCATATCCCGAAGGGATAAGATCAAGATCCCTAAAAAAGGGGGATAACAATCGGTGGGGAAGGGAAATGATGGGATTTCTTTCCCCCACCTTTGCCAACGCCCCAATGGACTTGGAGGGCAAGAAACCAGCCCCCTCCACCCCTATATATAGTGGGGAGGCGCATGGGAGCAGCACCCCAAGCCCTGGCGCCTCCCTCCCTCCCGTGACACCTCTTCCTCCCCGCTTGCGCTTGGCGAAGCCCTGCCGGGATCCCGCTACTTCCACCACCACGCCGTCGTGCTGCTGGATCTCCATCAACTTCTCCTCCCCCCTTGCTGGATCAAGAAGGAGGAGACGTCCCCGCTCCGTACGTGTGTTGAACGCGGAGGTGCCGTCCGTTCGGCGCTAGGATCATCGGTGATTTGGATCACGACGAGTACGACTCCATCAACCCCGTTCTCTTGAACGCTTCCGCGCGCGATCTACAAGGGTATGTAGATGCACTCCCCTCTCTCTCGTTGCTATATGACTCCATAGATTGATCTTGGTGATACGTAGAAAATTTTGAATTATTGCTACGTTCCCCAACAGTGGCATCTTGAGCCAGGTCTATGCGTAGATTCTATGCACGAGTAGAACACAAAGTAGTTGTGGGCGATGATTTGTTCAATTTGCTTACCGTTACTAGTCTTATCTTGATTCGGCGGCATTATGGGATGAAGCGGCCCGGACCGACCTTACACGTACTCTTACATGAGACAGGTTCCACCGACTGACATGCACTTGATGCATAAGGTGGCTAGCGGGTGTCTGTCTCTCCCACTTTAGTCGGATCGGATTCGATGAAGAGGGTCCTTATGAAGGGTAAATAGCAATTGGCATATCACCGTTGTGGCTTTTGCATAGGTAAGAAACGTTCTTGCTAGAAACCCATAGCAGCCACGTAAAACATGCAACAACAATTAGAGGACGTCTAACTTGTTTTTGCAGGGTATGCTATGTGATGTGATATGGCCAAAAGGATGTGATGAATTATATATATGTGATGTATGAGATTGATCATGTTCTTGTCATAGGAATCACGACTTGCATGTCGATGATTATGACAACCGGCAGGAGCCATAGGAGTTGTCTTAATTTATTGTATGACCTGCGTGTCAATGAAAACGCCATGTAATTACTTTACTTTATTGCTAACCGTTAGCCATAGTAGTAGAAGTAATAGTTGGCGAGACAACTTCATGAAGACACGATGATGGAGATCATGATGATGGAGATCATGATGATGGAGATCATGGTGTCATGCCGGTGACGAAGGTGATCATGCCGCGCCACGAAGATGGAGATCAAAGGCGCAAGATGATATTGGCCATATCATGTCACTTTATGATTTGCATGTGATGTTTGTCATGTTTACATCTTATTTGCTTAGAACGACGGTAGCATAAATAAGATGATCCCTCTCTAAAATTTCAAGAATGTGTTCCCCCTAACTGTGCACCGTTGCGAAGGATCGTTGTTTCGAAGCACCACGTGATGATCGGGTGTGATAGATTCTAACGTTCGAATACAATGGGTGTTGACGAGCCTAGCATGTACAGACATGGCCTCGGAACACATGCAAAACACTTAGGTTGACTTGACGAGCCTAGCATGTACAGACATGGCCAGGGAACACAAGAGACCGAAAGGTCGAGCATGAGTCGTATAGAAGATACGATCAACATGGAGATGTTCACCGATGATGACCAGTCCGTCTCACGTAATGATCGGACACGGCCTAGTTGACTCGGATCATGTATCACTTAGATGACTAGAGGGATGTCTATCTGAGTGGGAGTTCATTTAAAAATTTGATTAGATGAACTTAATTATCATGAACATAGTCAAAAGATCTTTGCAAAATTATGTCATAGCTTACGCTTTAGTTCTACTGTTTAAGATATGTTCCTAGAGAAAATTTAGTTGAAAGTTGATAGTAGCAATTATGCGGACTGGGTCCGTCAACTGAGGATTGTCCTCATTGCTGCACAGAAGGCTTATGTCCTTAATGCACCGCTCGGTGTGCTGAACCTCGAGCGTCGTCTGTAGATGTTGCGAAACATCTGACATACACGTTTTGATGACTACGTGATAGTTCAGTGCGTAATGCTAACGGTTTAGAATTGAGGCGCCAAAGACGTTTTTGAAACGTCGCAGAACATATGAGATGTTCCAAAGACTGAAATTGGGATTTCAGACTAGTGCCCACGTCAAGAGGTATGAGACCTCTGACAAGTTTCTTAAGCCTGCAAACTAAGGGAGAAAAGCTCAATCGTTGAGCATGTGCTCAGATTGTCTGAGTACTACAATCGCTTGAATCGAGTGGGAGTTAATCTTCCAGATGAGATAGTGATGGTTCTCCTGAGTCACTGCCACCAAGCTATTAGAGCTTCGTGATGAACTATAACATATCAGGGATAGACATGATGATCCTTGAGCAACTCGCGATGTTTGACACCGCGAAAGTAAAAATCAAGTAGGAGCATCAATTGTTGATGGTTAGTAAAACTACTAGTTTCAAGAAGGGCAAGGGCAAGAAGGGATACTTCATGAAACGGCAAATCAGTTGCTGCTCCAGCGAAGAAACCCAAGGTTGAACCCAAACCCAAGACTAAGTGCTTCTGTAATGAGGGGAACGGTCACTGAAGCAGAACTACCCTAGATACTTGGTAGATGAGAAGGCAGGCAAGGTCGACAGAAGTATATTGGATATACATTATATTAATGTGTACTTTACTAGTACTCCTAGTAGCACCAGGGTATTAGATACCGGTTCGGTTGCTAAGTGTTGGTAACTCGAAATAAAAGGCTACGGAATAAACGGAGACTAGCTAAAGGTGAGATGACGATATGTGTTGGAAGTGTTTCCAAGGTTGATGTGATCAAGCATCGCATGCTCCCTCTACCATCGAGATTGGTGTTAAACCTAAATAATTGTTATTTGGTGTTTGCGTTGAGCATAGACATGATTGGATTATGTTTATCGCAATACGGTAATTCAATTAAGGAGAATAATGGTTACTCTGTTTATTTGAATAATACCTTCAATGGTCTTGCACCTAAAATGAATGGTTCATTGAATCTCGATCGTAGTGATACACATGTTCATGCCAAAAGATATAAGATAGTAATGATAGTACCACATACTTGTGGCACTGCAATTTGAGTCATATTGGTATAAAACACATGAAGAAGCTCCATGTTGATGGATCTTTGGACTCACTCATTTTTGAAAAGATTGAGACATGCGAACCATGTCTATTGGTATATATGCATAAAGAAACTCCATACAGATGGATCGTTTGGACTCACTTGATTTTGAATCACTTGAGACATGCAAATCATACCACATGGGCAAGATGACTGAAAGGCCTCGTTTTTCAGTAAGATGGAACAAGAAAGCAACTTGTTGGAAGTAATACATTTTGATGTGTGCAGTCCAATGAGTGCTGAGGCACGCAGTGGATATCGTTATGTTCTTACTTCACAGATGATTTGAGTAGATGCTAAGTATATTTACTTGATGAAACACAAGTCTGAATTATAGAAAGGTTCAAGTAATTTCAGAGTGAAGTTGAAGATCGTCGTGACAAGAGGATAAAATGTCTATGATATGATCATAGAGATGAATATCTGAGTTACGAGTTTGGCACACAATTAAGAAATTGTTTCACGACTAACACCGCCTGGAACACTATAGTGTGATGGTGTGTCCGAACATCATAACTGCACCCTATTGGATATAGTGCATACCATGATGTCTCTTATCGAATTACACTGTCGTTTATGGGTTAGACAATAGAGACAACCGCATTCACTTTAAATAGGGCACCACGCAATTCCGTTGAGACGACACCATATGAATTATGGTTTAGAGAAACCTAAGCTGTCATTTCTTAAAAGTTTGGGGCTGCGACGCTTATGTGGAAAAGTTTTAGGCTGATAAGCTCGAACCCAAAGCGGATAAATGCATCTTCATAGAATACCCAAAACAGTTGGGTATACCTCCTATTTTAGATCCGGAAGCAAAGTGATTGTTTCTAGAAACGGGTCCTTTCTCGAGGAAAAGTTTCTCTCGAAAGAATTGAGTGGGAGGATGGTGGAGACTTGATGAGGTTATTGAACCATGACTTCAACTAGTGTGTAGTAGGGCACAGGAAGTTGTTCCTGTGGCACCTACACCAATTGAAGTGGAAGCTTATGATAGTGATCATGAAACTTCGGATCAAGTCACTACCAAACCTCGTAGGACGACAAGGATGCGTACTACTTCAGAGTGGTACGTAATCCTGTCTTGGAAGTGATGTTTCTAGACAACAATGAACCTACGAGCTATGGAGAAGCGATGGTGGGCCCGGATTCCGACGAATGGCTTGAGGCCATAAAACCGAGAGGATCCATGTATGAAAACAAAGTATAGACTTTGGAAGAACTACTTGATGGTCGTAAGGCTGTTGGGTGCAGATGGATTTTAAAAGGGAAGACAGACAATGATGGTAAGTATCACCATTTAGAAAGCTCGACTTGTCGTTAAGATGTTTTCCGACAAGTTCAAGGAGTTGACTACGATGAGATTTTCCCACTCGTAGCGATGCTAAGAGTCTATTGGAATTATATTAGCAGTTACTGCATTATTTATGAAACCTTGCAGATAGGATGTCAAAACATTGTTTCCTCGACGATTTTCTTGAGGAAAGGTTGTATGTGATACAACCAGAAGGTTTTGTCAATCCTGAAAGATGCTAACAAGTATGCAAAGCTCCAGCAATCCTTTGAGGACTGGAGTAAGCATCTCGGAGTTGGAATGTACGCTTTGATGAGATGGTCAAAGATTTTGGGTTTATACAAAGTTTATGAGAAACTTGTATTTCCAAAGAAGTGAGTGGGAGCACTATAGAATTTTTGATGAGTATATGTTGTTAACATATTGTTGATCAGAAATGATGTAGAATTTCTGGAAAGCATACAAGGTTATTTGAAAAGTGTTTTTCAATGGAAAACCTGGATTAAGCTACTTGAACATTGAGCATCAAGATCTATAAGGATAGATCAAAAACGCTTAATAGTACTTTCAAATGAATATATACCGTGACAAGGTTTTGAAGGAGTTCAAAATAGATCAGCAAAGAAGGAGTTCTTGGCTGTGTTACAAGGTGTGAGTATTGAGTAAGACTCAAGACCTGACCACGGCAGAAGAGAGAGAAAGGACGAAGGTCGTCCCCTATGCTTTAGACGTAGGCTCTACAGTATGCTATGCTGTGTACCGCACCTGAAGTGTGCCTTGCCATGAGTCAGTCAAGGGGTACAAGAGTGATCCAGGAATGGATCACATGACAGCGGTCGAACTTATCCTTAGTAACTAGTGGACTAAGGAATTTTCTCGATTATGGATGTGGTAAAAGAGTTCGTCGTAAAGGGTTACGTCGATGCAAACTTTGACACTAATCCGGATGACTCTGAGTAGTAAACCGGATTCGTATAGTAGAGCAGTTATTTGGAATAGCTCCAAGTAGCGCGTGGTAGCTGCATCTACAAGATGACATAGAGATTTGTAAAGCACACACGGATCTGGAAGGTTCAGACCCGTTGACTAGAAACCTCTCTCACAAGCGAGATATGAACAAACCCCATGGGTGTTGGATTCATTACAATCACATAGTGATGTGAACTAGATTATTGACTCTAGTGCAAGTGGGAGACTGTTGGAAATATGCCCTAGAGGCAATAATAAAATGGTTATTATTGTATTTCCTTGTTCATGATAATTGTCTATTGTTCATGCTATAATTGTATTAACTGGAAACCGTAATACATGTGTGAATACATAGACCACAACATGTCCCTAGTAAGCCTCTAGTTGACTAGCTCGTTGATCAATAGATGGTTATGGTTTCCTGACCATGGACATTGGATGTCATTGATAACGGGATCACATCATTAGGAGAATGATGTGATGGACAAGACCCAATCCTAAGCATAGCACAAGATCGTGTAGTTCGTTTGCTAAGAGCTTTTCTAATGTCAAGTATCATTTCCTTAGACCATGAGATTGTGCAACTCCCGGATACCGTAGGAATGCTTTGGGTGTACCAAACGTCACAACGTAACTGGGTGGCTATAAAGGTGCACTACAGGTATCTCCGAAAGTGTCTGTTGGGTTGGCATGAATCGAGACTGGGATTTGTCACTCCGTATGACGGAGAGGTATCTCTGGGCCCACTCGGTAATGCATCATCATAATGAGCTCAATGTGACTAAGGAGTTAGCCACGGGATCATGCGTTACGGAACGAGTAAAGAGACTTGCCGGTAACGAGATTGAACGAGGTATTGGGATACCGACGATCGAATCTCGGGCAAGTAACATACTGATAGACAAAGGGAATTGTATACGGGATTGATTGAATCCTCGACATCATGGTTCATCCGATGAGATCATCGTGGAGCATGTGGGAGCCAACATGGGTATCCAGATCCCGCTGTTGGTTATTGACCAGAGAAATGTCTCGGTCATGTCTACATGTCTCCCGAACCCGTAGGGTCTACACACTTAAGGTTCGATGACACTAGAGTTGTAGAGATATTAGTATGCGGTTAACCGAAAGTTGTTCGGAGTCCCGGATGAGATCCCAGACGTCACGAGGAGTTCCGGAATGGTCCGGAGGTAAAGATTTATATATGGGAAGTCCTATTTTGGCCACCGGAAAATGTTCGGGATTTTTCGGTATTGTACCGGGAAGGTTCTAGAAGGTTCCGAAGTGGGGCCCACCTACATGGGGGGACCCACATGAACGTGGGTAGTGGGGGCAAGGCCCCACACCCCTGGTCAAGGCGCACCAAGATCCCACCTTAGAAGGAATAAGATCATATCCCGAAGGGATAAGATCAAGATCCCTAAAAAAGGGGGATAACAATCGGTGGGGAAGGGAAATGATGAGATTTCTTTCCCCCACCTTTGCCAATGCCCCAATGGACTTGGAGGGCAAGAAACCAGCCCCTCCACCCCTATATATAGTGGGGAGGCGCATGGGAGCAGCACCCCAAGCCCTGGCGCCTCCCTCCCTCCCGTGACACCTCTTCCTCCCCGCTTGCGCTTGGCGAAGCCCTGCCGGGATCCCGCTACTTCTACCACCACGCCGTCGTGCTGCTGGATCTCCATCAACTTCTCCTCCCCCCTTGCTGGATCAAGAAGGAGGAGACGTCCCCGCTCCGTACGTGTGTTGAACGCGGAGGTGCCGTCCGTTCGGCGCTAGGATCATCGGTGATTTGGATCACGACGAGTACGACTCCATCAACCCCGTTCTCTTGAACGCTTCCGCGCGCGATCTACAAGGGTATGTAGATGCACTCCCCTCTCTCTCGTTGCTAGATGACTCCATAGATTGATCTTGGTGATACGTAGAAAATTTTGAATTATTTCTACGTTCCCCAACACAACTCAGGGGAGAGGGGCGGCACGGGGGGAGGGGCCGGGCCGGGGGTGGACCTATGGGGACGGGGGCGGCAAGGGGGGAGGGAGTGTCGGGGCGGCGCGCGTCGACGGTGGCGTGGGCGGGTGCGGCGTCAGGGTCTGGTGCGGCGTGGGCGGGTGCGGCATCGGCGACAAGGGAGGGGCGGCACAGAGAAAGGGGATCGATCGGATCGAGCAAGAGTGAGTGAGAGAGAGGAAAGAGATGTGTGGCTGTCTAGGCAACTTAGCTACAACGCGGGCAGAAAAACGCACTATAGCTAAGTTAGCTATAGCGCGGGGCAGTGAAACGCGCTACTACTAACCTTTTTATTTTTATTTTTCTTTTTCTTTTTATTTTTATTTTTCTTTTTCTTAGCTATAGCGTGCCTCGGCATAGGTCAGTAAGCGTCTCACGCACATGTGTGTCCATAATCCCTCTAAGTGCAACCGGGAGTAACTGCGTCATCATCACATGACAATCGTGAGACTTCATCCCACTGAACCTTTTTTTTCTTAGTGTCCAGATATCTGCTTATCTTCCCACAGTATCCGGAACTAACTTTGATTCCGGCAAGGCACTTGAAAAATTGATCGACCTCCTTCGGATCTAAGGTGAAGCAAGAGGGGGGCAATATTGTTCTTCCTTCTTGTTTAATTTTTTGCCCCTATCTTCCGTCTCCGTCTCGTTCTCCTCTGACGACCTTTTGCCGGGCATTTGGAGATCTTTCCTGATATTCAAAAATTCCAAATCTTTTCTTGCCTTCGGCCCATCCTTGGTCCTCTCCGGCATGTTCATCAATGTTCCAAGCAAACTCTCAAGGATATATTTTGTGATATGCATTTGATCAAGGCTATGAGGCGTGTCGAGTATGGGCCAGTATTCCAAGTCCCAGAAAACAGATCTCGTCTTCCATACCTTCAGCAGGGGCTTCGACGCCTTTTTCTTCGTCTTTCCCGGCGAGGGGCACTCTTCCCAGTTCTTCAATAACTTGTATATTTCTGCACCGCTACGCTTACGTGGAGGACCTCGATGCTCAGCCTTACCATTGAATAGATCTCCACGCTTTCTCCACGGGTCATCCTTCTCAAGCCATCTTCGAAGCCCCATGTACATGATTTTCGAAGACCCGCCATCTTTCGATAGCTGTAGAGAAGTTGTATCATCCATGCACCTCGTGCATCCGCAATATCCGTGCCACACCTGGCCGGAGAGATAGTCGTAACCAAGATAGTCCTGCACCGTCGTGATCAGCGCGGCTCTCATGTAGAAATACTCTCCTTTGCTTGCATCCCATGTCTTGGCCGGCATTGTCCATAAGGTCTGTAGCTCCTCTTTCAGTAACCCGAGATACAGATTTATATCATTTCCCGGTTTTCTCGGCCCTTGAATAAGCATAGCCATGTGTATGTATTTTTCCTTCATGCACAACCAGGGGGAGGTTGTACATCCATACAAACACGGGCCATGTGCTATGATTGGTGTTCTGGTTGCCAAATGGATTCATGCCATCACTACTAGCGCCAAGCACGATGTTCCTTGGATCATTTGCGAAAAAATCAAATTCAGCATTTAATGCTCTCCACTGGCTAGCATCTGCGAGGTGTCTCAGCTTCGGCTCATCTCCGTCATCTGGCTTCACCCTCTCCGCGTGCCAGCGCATAAGCTTTGCTTCCTTAGGATCTACGAAATACCGCTGTAGACGCAGAGTGATCGGAAAGTACCATACAACTTTCTGTGGAGCTTTCTTTCCGGCCTTTTTATATCGTGAAGCATTGCACTTTGGACAGATGGTTTTTCCACGTGCTTGTTCCGATATATGATGCAATCATTGATGCATGTGTGATATCTAATGTGTGGCAGATCAAGAGGGCACACGATTTTCTTTGCCTCCTCGACACTAGTAGGACACAGGCTTCCAGCGGGAAGAACCTTCTTTAGATACTTCAGAAGCTAATCCAGGCTTGTATCTGTCCATTTGTTTTTTGCCTTCATCTTTAGAAGTTCTAGTGTGAAACTCAAGCGGGTCACCTCGGGATTGCAACCATCATACAAAGGAGTCATCGAGCCTACCTCCAGTTGCGCCAGTTTGGCCTCCTCTCTAGAAGCAGCTCTGTCGCTAGTCATCTTCTTGCGAAGCAGGTCTCGAACATGCGGGTCCGGCATGGCTGAACTTAATAGCGACGAAGATGGCGGCGTGTCCGCGTCTTCTCCACCTTGAACTGCCTCTTCGCCATCGACATTTCCGAGGCCGTCTTCCCCTTCGGCCACATAATCGGTCATCTCTTTGTCTGGTGGCCCCATGTCATTATTTCCTGCCCCGTCGACATCCTCATCATCATCATGATCATCATCATCATCTTCTTCATCATCATCATCATCATCTTCACTTATCCACCGAGTATGGCCATGCATGAAACCATGCATGAGCAGGTGCGCCTTGAATGTGCCACCCTCAAAGGGGTCAAGCCTGACTATTCCTTTGCATTTTTGACACGGACATAAAACATCCTTCAGTCTTTTTTCATACATGTCGTCCACAGCGGATTGCCAGTATCTTTCCACCATCCTTCCATTGACCTTCATGATCACCTGCGCGCGGAGCAAATATTATAACCACGTATATATGCATGCATGGATCAAATTCATACAAAAATTCGGCATGACCTTCCCTAAACATAGCACATATTGAGTTTGCCCAAAATTCGCCGAAACGGAATTGAATCGACATTTCGGCAAAACATAGGCAACTCATGTCACCCACATGCCACACACAATTCGGTATATTCATATCACGCATAGTTTCGGTCCTAATCGCAAACACACATATTTCCATTCTTGCACAACTCTTTTTTTTGCTCACCTATTTGTCGAGAGGGATATCGAGCACCTTCTTATAATTAGCTAGTAGCTCTAGATAGTGAGGTACCTACATAAATATAGCTCCAACTAGCTTGGGAGAGAGAGCTTTGAGAGGGAGGAGGGAGGGCATTAATGGAGGGGGTGGTGGAGGGGCAAAGAAGAGAAGGGGAGAAGGGGCAAAAGAAATGAAGAGGAAGGAGGGAGGGCATTAATGGAGGGGGTGGTGGAGGGGCAAAGAAGAGAAGGGGAGGAGGGGCAAAAGAAAGGAAGAGGAAGGAGGGAGGGCATTAATGGAGGCGAAGGGTAGGAGGGGCAAAGAAGAAGGGAAGCATTGAAGAACAAGCAAGAGTGCAAGAGGGAGGGGAGAGAAAGAAAGGGGGAGGAACAAGAGGGGGAAAAGGTGGCAGATATTTTGGCTGGCGACCATAGCAGTAGCACGGGGCACCAAAGCGCGCTACTGCTATGTGTGCCAGCCAAAATATCTACTGGTAAGTAAAACTAGCTATAGCGCTTGTCCAAAACCCGCGCTACTGGTAAAAGCTTACACATAGAAGAAATAGCAGTAGCGCGTCTAGGTGGACAGGCGCTACTGCTATTTTCTTAACAGTAGCGCTAGTTAGAATACCAACGCTGCTAATATTTTTTGGTCGGGGGGTGTGGTATGGCTAACTTACCAGTAGCGTGCCCACGGGAAACCCACGCTACTGCTAAGCTGTACCAGTAGCGCGCTTTATGACAGGCGCTACTGGTACTTATCAGTAGAGTGGGCTCCTAAACACGCGCTACTGGTAAACATCTATGTATAAGCCTTTTCCTAGTAGTGCTAACTCGATGACATAATAAATCTCATCCAACCCATCACCGTCCAACAAGCCTACGATGGAATTACTCACGCACGACAGTGAGCATCATGAAATTGGTGATGGAGGATGGTTGATGATGACGACGGTGACAGATTCCCCTCTCCGGAGCCCCGAACGGACTCCAGATTAGCCCTCCCGAGAGAGATTAGGGCTTGGCGGCGGCTCCGTATTGTAAAACACAATGAATCCTTCTCTGATTTTTTTCTCCCCGAACGTGAATGTATAGAGTTGAAGTTGAGGTCAGTGGAGCCTCAAGGGGCCCAGAAGACAGGGGGCGCACCCCCCACCCTCGTGGACAGGGTGTGGCCCCCCTGGTGTTGATTCTTTCGCCAGTATTTTTTATAAATTCCAAAAATATTCTCCGTGAAGTTTCAGGTCATTCTGAGAACTTTTATTTCTGCACAAAAATAACACCATGGCAATTCTGCTGAAAACAGCGTCAGTCCGGGTTAGTTCCATTCAAATCATGCAAGTTAGAGTCCAAAACAAGGGCAAAAGTGTTTGGAAAAGTAGATACGATGGAGACGTATCAACTCCCCCAAGTTTAAACCTTTTCTTGTCCTCAAGCAATTCAGTTGACAAACTGAAAGTGATAAAGAAAAACTTTTACAAACTCTGTTTGCTCTTGTTGTTGTAAATATGTAAAGCCGGCATTCAAGTTTTCAGCAAAGATTATGAACCAACCATATTCACAATAACGCTTAGGTCTCATGTTTACTCATATCAATGGCATAATCAACTAGCGAGCAATAATAATAAATCTCGGATGACAACACTTTCTCAAAACAATCATGATATGATATAACAAGATGGTATCTCGCTAGCCCTTTCTGAGACCGCAAAACATAAATGCAGAGCACCTTTGAAGATCAAGGACTGACTATACATTGTAATTCATGGTAAAAGAGATCCATTCATAGTCATACTCAATGTAAACTAATAGTAATGCATGCAAATGACAGCGGTGCTCTCCAACTGGTGCTTTTTAATAAGAGGATGATGACTCAACATAAAAGTAATTAGATAGGCCCTTCGCAGAGGGAAGCAGGGATTTGTAGAGGTGCCAGAGCTCGATTTTGAAATAGAGATAAATAATATTTTGAGCGGCATACTTTCATTGTCAATATAACAACCGAGAGATCTCGATATCTTCCATGCTACACACATTATAGGCGGTTCCCAAACAGAATGGTAAAGTTTATACTCCCCCACCACCAACAAGCATCAATCCATGGCTTTCCCGAAACAACGGGTGCCTCCAACTAACAACAATACTGGGGGAGTTTTGTTTGCAATTATTTTGATTTGGTTTGAGCATGGCACTGGGCATCCCGGTTACCGGCCATTTTCTCGTGAGTGAGGAGCGGAGTCCACTCCTCGTGAGAATAACCCACCTAGCATGGAAGATACACACAGCCCTAGTTGATACATGACCTATTCGAGCATACAAAACAGAGTTTGGCACATACAAATTTACTTGGAACGGCAGGTAGATACCGCATATAGGAAGGTATGGTGGACTTATATGGAATAACTTTGGGGTTTATGGAAATGGATGCACAAGCAGTATTCCCGCTTAGTACAAGTGAAGGCTAGAAAGAGACTGGGAAGCGACCAACTAGAGAGCGAAAACAGTCATGAACATGCATTAAAATTAATCAACACTGAGTGCAAGCATGAGTAGGGATATAATTCACCATGAACATAAATATCGTGGAGGCTATGTTGATTTTGTTTCAACTACATGCATGAACATGTGCCAAGTCGAGCCACTCGAATCGTTCAAAGGAGGATACCACCCTATCATACCACATCACAACCATTTTAATAGCATGTTGGCACACAAGGTAAACCATTATAAACTCCTAGCTAATTAAGCATGGCATGAGAAACTATAATCTCTAATTGTCATTGGAAACATGTTTCATTCATAATAGGCTGAATCAGGAATGATGAACTAATCATATTTACAAAAACAAGATAGGTCGAGTTCATACCAGCTTCTCTCATCCCAATCAGTCCATCATATATCGTCATTATTGCCTTTCACTTGCACGACCGAACGGTGTGGATAATAATAATAATAGTGCACGTGCATTGGACTAAGCTGGAATCTGCAAGCATTTAATACACAGAAGAAGACAAGGTAACATGGGCTCTTTGTTAAATCAACAATAATGCATATGAGAGCCACTTCAACATTTTCATCATGGTCTTCTCCTCACGACCCCCAAAGAAAAGATATAAAACTATTTACACGGGAAAGCTCCCAACAAGCGAAAGAAGAACGAGAAATCTTTTTGGGTTTTCTTTTAATTATTACTACGACAGGCATGGAAGGTAAACTAGCTAAAAACTACAACTAATTTTTTTTGTTTTTTCTTAAGGTTATTCAAACACACAAGAAGAAGCTTAGAAAAGAAAATATACTAGCATGAATAGTACAATGAAAAAGTATGAGCACCGACAACTGACATGAGTGTGTGAACATGAATGTAATGTCGGTGAGAAATACGTACTCCCCCAAGCTTAGGCTTTTGGCCTAAGTTGGTCTATGGCCATGGCTCAAAGCTGCCCTCTGCGGTGTACGGAGGAGTGTCCTCTAGGTGCCACTGGTTGGCGATCTCCTCCGGATCCCACTGATAAATAGACTGACGGTAAGGATCAAGTGGTGGCTCCGGTTCAGGCTCTGAAGCTGATGTCAGGCTCCAGTATGCATGAACGGCCTCCGGCAACACAAGGTACGTGCCTGAAAATATGTTAAACAAAGAGGGAGCAGGCAAGGTAATAATCTCAAAGTAGTTTTTATCAAATATCAATCTATATTTAAGCATCTTCTTCTTATCCTTAACAATAAAATCATGTGCAACCATACTCTTATAATCTAGAAAAATAGGAGGCAACAACTTTTCCTCTTTCTCATAATGCCTAATAGGTATCTCAAAGTGTGCAACAAGGCACGAAGCAAAGATGCCTCCGAAGATGGGGCCCTTTGTACGGTTTAAACTTAATCGTTTAGCAATGATAGCGCCTAAACTGAAAGTTGTATCCCGAAGCAAAGCATGGCGCAAAATGACTAGACCAGGAGCACTAAGATTTCCACTGTTCCCGCGACCAATTAAGCATCTACTAGCAAATATTGCAAAGTAACGTAGAACAGGAAAATGTATACTAGTAATTCTTGCATCTGAAACTTTTCTCGTTTCCTCTACAGCAATTTTATCAATAAATTCCTCCACATCATTACGGTGTGGTTCCTCGATGCTGCCTACAAAGGGCATCTTGCAGACCCGGCAAAAATCACGGAGTGACATCTCCTTAGCCTCATCATATAAATGAAACTCCACTGAAGGTGGTGATTTCTTAGCATGAAAATATTAGTGAGTAGGAGATACTGTTCGCGCGGGTCATGGAGGAAGTCGGTGAGGCCTCCGCAGTGCGAGGAAGATTATATTTGGGCTTCTTATTCTCTTCAATTTGTTTATCCTTCGAGCTTCGGCTCGAAGAGCCTCTCAACAATCTCTTCAACATTTTTTCCCTCTGAAAATTTCTGAAATTTTTAGTGACTTAAAATAAAAGTGAACCAAACTCAACAAGATTGATAGCAACTACTCCTACAAGTGCCTAGAAGCTATATCATGCATTAGAACTACTTGGGACCATATGAATTAGACATGCAAGCTCAAGAACAGGGTCACCTAAGCAGCAAAAATTTGTAATAATTAAAGCACTAGAACAAAAACTAATTGGACCATTGGAGGAGTCACATACCGAAGAACAATCCCCCAAAACAGTTTTGTGAATGAAGCTTTGAGCAAGGAGATCCAAAATGGCAGCAAGATGAGCTAGAACACGGGTTTGAGCTATGGGAGGATTTTTTTCTAGAGGAAGACAAAGTGAGTGGGTGCAGGAATAAGTGGAGGGGGTCCACGTGGGGCCCACGAGGCAGGGGGCGCGCCCCGGGGGGTGGGCGCGCCCTGGACCCTCGAGGCCAGGTGGTGGGTCCCCCTGGTGTGTTCTGAGTGGCAGATATTTTTAAATATTCTATAAAAATCATATTTCATTTTCGGGACATTTGGAAAACTTTTATTTTGGGGGTATTTTTTTATTGCAAGGATAATTCAGAAAACAGACAGAAAATACTATTTTGCTTTATTTAATCTATACCTACTAATAAAGCAAGGTGCGTTTCTCCAATTTTTCATCCGTTCACTATTAAAAGATTTTTTTTCCATCCGAGGTGGTACTAAACTTTTGTACGTCCGTTTGTTAGCAAAGGAATAACGATTTGTGCAGAATTTCGTAGTGGGCCGCGCGTGCTGTGGCCCAGTAAAGTCAGCCCATGTTTTCCTGCCCAAAGCAGCAATAAAACAAATCATATTTCTCGCACGGGGCAACAAACAGTTTAAGCTACGCACAGGGCGCCCAAGACATGGCAGCCCACTTTTTTTCTGTGTTCTCTTTCATTGTTTATTTTTCTCTTTATTTTCTCTTTTTCCCCTTTCCAAGTCTACTTTTTACATTTTTCTGAAATTCAAGATTTTAAAAAAAAGTCGTAATTTCAATTTTTATTAAAATTTTGTAAAAGTTACGAAATACAAAATGTTTTCCTATTTTAGAAAATGTTCGCATTTTCATTTTATTTCTGTCATGCCAAATTTGTTCAAATTTAAAAACTTATTCTCATGTTTAAAAAAATCTTTGTATTTGTTAAAATTTGTTTCAAATTCGAATAATATTCCGGTTTTAACGATTTGTTCAAAAATTCAAAAATATTTTTTCCTTCCGTTCATCGTCGAAATTTATTTTTCTCTCCGAGGTGGTACTAAATTTCTGTGCATCCGTTTGTTTTTTATTAGCAACCCAGATTTTCGTACTAAGGCTGCACACGCTGTTGGCCAGCCAAGCCAGCCCAGTTATTTGCCTCCTCACGAAGCTGCAAAAGCTCTATTTGAAGCCTGCTGCAGCAGATAGTCAGAGATTCGCACAGGACGGCCGAACTGTGCCGGCCCGTTACGTATTCCTTCCAAATATAATTTTTTTTTACCTTATGTCTTAACTAAAACTTTTGAAAAAAACTTTGAAAAATGATGTCGTTTAAAAAAAATCATATTATTAAATTGTTCAGAATTTTGAAAAATGTTCATAATTACAATATTGTGTTCCTGTTTTTATGAATGTTTGAAAAAAAATCTTGTTCCAATATGTTTTTTTAAATTCAGAACAATGTTTTGCCAAAAACTTTTAGTGTTTTCCAAAATGGTTGGGATTAAAAAAATAGTTTTAAAAAATATTCTTGTTTGAGTAAAATGTTCACAAATTCAAAATAATGTCCACGTTTAAAAACACATTTTATGAAACTGTCCTGAATGTTCAAAACATGTTCCATTTTCAAAAGTCTGTCACAAATTAAAAAAAGTTTGTGTTTTCATAAAAAGCTCATGTCTTCAGAAAATGATGTCGTTTAAAAAAATCATATTTTTTCAAAATGGACCGAATATTAAAAACACTGTTCCTAATTTCAAAACATATTCACTTTTCCAAGAATATTCAGAAATTCATATTTTTAAGCAAATCTATTTTTTTTATAAATCTGACATTGCAGTATGTTCTTAAATATTTGCGCTGGCCATTGTTTAGCAGTAGGTATATGTTGCCATGGCTAGCAGCACGTGGTCGAGTCTTTAAGGTCATGTGTTCGATCATTCAACCCATCATTTTTCCGAGTTATTACTCGTGCCTTGCAAACAAAGGTTATTTCGGTGCCTACCAGTAGCCGGTCCAGGCGCGATTGGTTGTGCGTTCCACGCACTATTTGACGCAACTAGCGTCATATAGTAGCTACACGTAGCTGCCCCAAGAAAAGCAAAAATATACGTATAGCTTTAGTTTCGTCCATCCCACACATAGTTCCCCATTTTTTGGCTTATTCCCAACTGAGCCTACCACGCATTTCTTTTTCTGTCACTTACAAGCAGCAAAAAATTAAGGGCGCAAGGGGATTGAACTATGAACCTTCCCTATTGTGTCAACGGACAAAGCCAACTCAGCTAGCTTGCAATTATGATAGGAATAGTCCCAGAATTTTATACTAAATCGCAAACAAGTTTTTATATGTTGCTAAGTTATCTGGAAATAAGAAGGTTGTGTGAGAATAAGGAAGTTGTCTCGAGAATCATGTGCAGAACGTGGTACTCCACAAATTATGCCGGAGGTAACTTGCACGTGCCAATAAAAGACAATAAGCTGGTTGGCTATAGCCTATAATTGAAAAAATTATGGGCACATGCCAATAGAAGAAAATATGCTGGTTTTGCTCTAATTAGTAAAAAATTGTGGGCACGTGAGCGTAAAAATAGCCGAAGAGGAATAAACCCTGATAATAAAGCGACATTCATGCCTGGTTATGTGCTAATTATGCCAATCAAACAAAATTTATGCACTGTAATTAGTAATCCATCCGGTTACATCGTCGTAGCAGAGAGTGGTCGAAGCAACCGTGCCTTGAAGGTCGCCGCGTAGCAACTAGATGAGGACGCAGCCACAACTCTAAGATGGAGGCGGACTCGGAGGGAAAAAAGGCACCAGTTGGGTGGTCGCCACCACGCCGACCAACCCCACTATTATCTAGATCTCGCAGGCCGACGATGGCAAGAAGGAGGATAAGTGACAATATAGATCGTGCGTTGTGTTCACATAGAGGATGTGGAACAGTGTGTTCGGGGATGTGGGGAATGCGGACATATTATTTTTTCTGCCCGTTGCAACACACGAGCATATATATGTGCTATATGATTTAATTTATGTAGCTCTTTGAAGTCTGACCTTTATTTTCAAATGATTTATTTTTCGAAAATTCCTCAAAAAACAAGTGGTCAGAAACAATGTATATGACTATTTTAGAATCATGCCTAGGTTTATAATTTTTGTAGCAGACTTACTTGCAAATTATATTTGCAACACCGACAACAGTTCGGTTGACGGAGGAGGTGACTATAGGCGAGGCGCTAGCCGATGACACCTAACCGACGCGGCCGAGCACTAATGCCGACTATCTCCTCCCATTATTGATGGTCGCCGCCCACATCGTTCCACCGACACAAGGTTGAACTACCACCGCCAACGATGGCAGGAAGGAGAATAAGCAACAATATAGATCACGCGTTGTGTTCACATAGAGGGCGTGGAAGAGTGTGTGCGGGGATGTGGGGGATGCTGAGATATTTTTTCTCCCGTTGCAACGCACAGGCATATTCCTAGTCTAAATAACAGAAAGTAAAAGGAGGGTACAGAGAGTTGTACTTTCTAACTTCATCCATCTCATGCTCATCAAAAGGAATTCACTAACAAGGTTGATCAAGTCTTGTTAACAAACTCTTTTCGAATAACATGAAACCATAGAATTTTTGAATAACACTAGGTTACCTCAACGGGGATATGCACGTCCCCAACAATAAGAATATCATATTTCTTCTTGACAGTAGGAAGAGAAAATTCAAAACCTCCAATAGTAATCGTTGGAATTTTTCCAATAGAATTGATACTGTGGACTTGAGGTTGTTTCCTTAGAAAGTGTACCCACTACAAAAAAAGACACATTCGTGACATTTTGGGCCGAACGAAATTTTTTTCTGTCATACTTATGACACTTCTATGACGATAATTGTGACAAAACATGGTATCATCATAGATGTGGTGGGGTCCTACTTCTATGACAAAAAATCATGACAGAAAATGGGCTTTTCGTCCTGGGCGGGCCGGAGACGCAGCTGCATGACATTCTTTGGGCCGTCCATGACGAAAAAACCGTGGTAGAAGCGAGGGTGAGGAAAATATCGGGGTGTTCCCGGTTACGGTGGGTGGCCGGGGCCGAGTGATGCGTGTTTCTCTCGTACACGCACGCGTGTGGGTGCGAGGCGTTGGGCTCTAACTGAACCCGAGCGAGGCATTGGGCTCTAACTGAACCCGAGCGATTGCACTGCAGGCTACGCGTTACTGAATCCGAGCGATCGATCGATGGCTGTTAACTGAACCCGATCGAGCGATTCCTTCGCTACTGCTGCTAACTGAAGCCGATCGATGCTGCCTCTGGATGAACAGTGTGTTGGGGAACATAGTAATTTCAAAAAATTTCCTACGCACACGCAAGATTATGGTGATGCATACCAACGAGAGGGGAGAGTGTTGTCCACGTACCCTCGTAGACCGACAGCGGAAGCGTTATCACAACGCGGTTGATGTAGTCGTACGTCTTCACGATCCGACCGATCAAGTACCGAACGCACGGCACCTCCGAGTTCTACACACGTTCAGCTCGATGACGTCCCTCGAACTCCGATCCAGCCGAGTGTTGAGGGAGAGTTTCGTCAGCACGACGGCGTGGTGGATGATGATGTTCCACCGACGCAGGGCTTCGCCTAAGCTCCGCAACAGTATTATCGAGGTGTAATATGGTGGAGGGGGGCACCGCACACGGCTAAGAGATCTCAAGGATCAATTGTTGTGTCTCTGGGGTGCCCCCTTGCCTCCGTATATAAAGGAGCAAGGGGGAGGCAGCCGGCCAAGGGGAGAGGCGCGCCAAAGGGGGGAGTCCTACTCCCACCGGGAGTAGGACTCCTCCTTTCCTTGTGGGAGTAGCAGAAGGGAAGGGGGAAGGAGAAAGAAGGAAGGGGGCGCCCCCCTCCCTAGTCCAATTCGGACTAGCCCATGGGGAGGGGTGCGGCCACCCTTTGAGGTCTTTCCCTCCTTTCCCGTATGGCCCATTAAGGCCCAATACGAATTCCCGTAACTCTCTGGTACTCCAAAAAATACCCGAATCACTCGGAACCTTTCCGAAGTCCGAATATAGTCGTCCAATATATCGATCTTTACGTCTCGGCCATTTCGAGACTCCTCGTCATGTCCCCGATCTCATCCGGGACTCCGAAATCCTTCGGTACATCAAAACTCAATAAAACTGTCATCGTAACGTTAAGCGTGCTGACCCTTCGGGTTCGAGAACTATGTAGACATGACCGAGACACCTCTCCGGTCAATAACCAATAGCGGGACCTGGATGCCCATATTGGCTCCCACATATTCTACGAAGATCTTTATCGGTCAGACCGCATAACAACATACGTTGTTCCCTTTGTCATCAGTATGTTACTTGCCCGAGATTCGATCGTCGGTATCTCGATACCTAGTTCAATCTCGTTACCGGCAAGTCTCTTTACTCGTTCCGTAATACATCATCCCGCAACTAACTCATTAGTCACAATGCTTGCAAGGCTTATAGTGATGTGCATTACCGAGTGGGCCCAGAAATACCTCTCCGACAATCGGAGTGACAAATCCTAATCTCAAAATACGCCAACCCAACAAGTACCTTTGGAGACACCTGTAGAGCACCTTTATAATCACCCATTTACGTTGTGACGTTTGGTAGCACACAAAGTGTTCCTCTGGTAACGGGAGTTGCATAATCTCATAGTCAGAGGAACATGTATAAGTCATGAAGAAAGCAATAGCAACATACTAAACGATCGGGTGCTAAGCTAACGGAATGGGTCAAGTCAATCACGTCATTCTCCTAATGAGGTGATCTCGTTAATCAAATGACAACTCATGTCTATGGCTAGGAAACATAACCATCTTTGTGTAGCGACCAGACCTCAAATGGCCTGTGCTGCTGTGCACCAGTGTCATCCCTGGATCAGTAATGCTGACACGCACAGTACAAATGGAGGATTTATAACAGAGTAGCAATCACACACTTATTACATCGAATATCTCCGAGGAGATTAAGAATGATAAACATGGCTTAAGGCCATCTAATAACGATAACAGCGGAAGACTTGGAAGATAAGTGAGTCCATCAACTCCAGCGGCATCACTGAGTATAAGACCACGACCTAAGGCATCTTACTCGTCGTCTGAAAAGTCTGCAACATGAAACGTTGCAGCCCGAAAACGGGTCAGCACATAGAATATGCTGGCAATGTAACACATAGAGAGCAATGAACAATAATAATGCTATACTACATGCACATATGGCTGGTGGAAAGCTCTATGGTTACAGTTTTGCGAAAAGCCAATTTTATCCTACTTCAAAGGAATAAATTTTATTTAACTATCATGGTGGTTGAAACATTGAGAAGGTACCTCCAACTCAATCCCAATTAAGTATCATCATTAACCCAACAAAATTAATTATAAGTATCACGGTGATGAGATTCAAATGATAATCCAGGTACTAGATACTCAAGTTGTCCATAACCGGGGACACGGCTAATCATGATTAGTTTGTACACTGCAGAGGTTTGTGCACTTTTCCCACAAGACTCGATCGCCTCCGCTTGATTCTCGCACTGCATGATGTTTGAGAAACGGATGACCGAGACACAGTCTTTCAGAAACAATCACTCTTTACTCTGGATGGACCGGTACACCTACTTTCCCCTACATCTGCTAGTCCACCTCTTCAAGAGATCCTGTAACCTACTCAGCTATGCTAGAGCCCATAATAGCTTGTGGCTGCACACGGAAGTTTCTAGCATGAATAATCTTATGATCCCTTTGAGCCTGGGTGGCGGACCTTATACATACAGACAACACTGGGTTCTCCAGGTGCCTCAATCCACCCAGATGTGAGTTTTTGTTGCCACCTTAAGTTGAGCCATTATTAAACATCTCACATCTGTCATGAATGTCACTCAAACCCAATCCACGTCTACGCATAGCATGGCATTGATAAAGCAACGTAGAAGTAACTCCCAAGGGTTTGATAAAGTAAAACAGGTAATAGGCACTACCTCAACTACTTCCCAGTACCCACAGTTTATTTAGATCCTAATCATGCAATGTGTTTGAGAAAAAATAGATCTAATGCAATAAAACTGGGTATGAACGGAATATGATCAAAGTGTTACTTGCCTTGCTGATGATCCGCAAAACCTAACGAGTCGAAGTAACAAGCGGCACACTCCGGGTACTCTATCGCAAACAAACAAGCATACACTCAGTACTCAACTAATGCACAGGTAAAACTCGAATGAAAGATCCAACCAGAAAGTTCAACTTAAGAACTCCGGTTTGCAAAAAGAATCAACTCGAAAGAAGCAACGAAAGTCAAACGACGAAAGAAAGAAACTTCGTTTGCTAATCTGGATCTAGGTCAAATTTTACTGTAGCAAAAACTTGTTTGAGTAGGTTAAACGCAAAGAGAATTTCGAGACGAAACTCTAGGCGCTTGAATCACCTGATTCCGATAAACGAGCGAGAAGTTAAACAGAGTCGAAAATTCGATCAGAAATCGAATATGAGAGAATAACGAGAAAATCCGACGAAAAAGAAAAACGGACGAAAGGTTAAATAACGGACGTTCGTTAACAGAGAAAAACCGACGAACGCTCGTAAAATAATAAAACCGAAAAAAAACCGATCTAGGGTTTTTTTAAACGAAGTGGTTTTTTTTCTACAGAAAACCGGCAACGACGGGAATCGGGGCAGCGGCGGTACCTCGACGGCGGGCTCCGGA